>NC_087257.1:1532954-1839545 GCF_037042905.1 Lytechinus pictus | reverse complement strand
AATGAAACCCTTGAAACCAGCTGAATCCATATCAAAGAGAAAAATCAAAGAAACATATTGTTGAAAGTTTGAGGAAGATTGAATGAATAATAAGAAAGTTATGAGCATTTAAATATTGAGATCACTAATGCCATGTAGATCCTCCCATTGGCAATGCGACCAAGATCTGTGATGTCACACACGTACAACTCCCTCATTACTTTAGTACTTATTTCACTTATATTCTCACTTTTATAGAGTCTATCACAAGGTGATGTGTTCTCTTTTTGAGAGGACAAGTACAGAGGTTTCACGACATTATATCATTGATGAATCGTTTGTCATATGATTAGAATGAGCAAAAAGAGATGTTTTGGGGTATATTTTTAGTGTCCAAAAGGGGAGAGTTGTTCATCTGTGACATCATAGATCTTGGTCGCATTGCCAATGGGAGGATCTCCATAGCATTAGTGATCTCGACATTCAAATGCTCATAACTCTTCTATTGCTAGTCCTATTTTACTCAAACTTTTGTTGATCTTATTCTTTGATTTTTCTGCTTTCACAAAAGCTAACTTGCTCCAAGAGTTTCATTCTCCTTTAAAAAGTTAAGTTATTTGTTTGCCTACATGTATTTCACCCCCGCAAGTACTAATCATAACTAAGTAAAGTAACAAACATCCAATAGTAAGTGTACTATATTTATAAATGTATTGTTATTTTATAGTAGTTATTAAATAAATAAGTACATAAATAGATAAATAATAGATAAACTTAAATTAGATTATGATTGCAATACTAATTATCATAATAAATTAGTAAAAATGATAGATTTTGGGTACCCTTCTGAAGACTTTTCTATTGTGAAAGTTTGAGTGAAGTACATGTAGTCCATAATATATGCAGAAATAACGCTTGATCATCACCTTTGTTATCATTTGAACAGCTGTGAACATTGCCCGTCTTGGTGAAGTGCAAGCATACCAGATTAGACCCGCTACATCATTACCTCAGGGTGTGGTTATGACTGCACCATCTAACCTACAACAACAACAAGTGATGGTAGAAGAGGCTGGAAGAAAACGAGAACTCAGACTTATGAAAAACAGGTATATTATTATTGCTCACAGGTCCTTGGCTTGTCACATGAAATGTCGTATACATATAAACCAGGCTTTGAGTTTAAAGTATAACAGGAATTATTTGTCCAAGGTTGGACTGGCATTACTATTTTTCCAGTACAACTGAGGAGGAATAATTCCCTCTATACTTTCAAAATAAAGGCCTGGTATATTTGTTTTATAGTACATGTACATTTAAAAAGAACAGATCTGATAATCTAGTTCTTCAATACGTAATTCATCTTAATCTGAACCAAAATATAGATATAATGCGCTGCGCTGAGTGACCTTCTATTCCTGAAGCTGCGCGCTCAGCGTAACGCAGATTTGTGCCTGCACCTGACAGATTGCACGATCTGTGACATCAATGATGGTATAGTGCACTATTCCATCATTGACATCATGGAATAGTAATTTAGTCGTTGTTTAATTTTCAACATCATCGCAAAGTAGCGAGAATATGTTTGGTCACATGATGCTATTCAAACCAATCAGCATACAGGATTTAATTTATGTAGGATATAATGGGTTCTGACCCTTGTTTTGTAATCGTATGGCTGTGTGTTTAAATACTATAGTGTCGATTGGCTTGGCAATCAATCTCTATTTTGTAACTCTCCTAGCTAGGTTTAGGTAGGAACCTTTTAAGATGTGAAAGCCAATGCTGTATGTGCCTAGTCTGGATACTCTTATTGGAGCGCTCCCCAGGGAGTGGAGTGAGTTTTCTGATTCATCATTGGATTGTGTGTAACTGAGAAAGATCTCCCTCCTTCCTCAGTAAATTCTACCCGACTGGTGAATATTGCAATCATAAACCTTTTTATCTTATCTTTGTGAATTCTAGGGAGGCAGCTAAAGAGTGTAGACGGAAGAAGAAAGAATATATCAAGTGTCTTGAGAACAGAGTGGCTGTCTTAGAAAACCAGAACAAAACATTAATAGAGGAACTCAAATCACTCAAAGAGTTATACTGTCATAAATCAGATTAAGGTAAGAAGGTATTTGATCATTGCTTGTCTGTAGGAATTAGAATAATCCACAGTTGTAGTTTTTTGTTTGATTTCCCCCAAAAATATTTTTGAAAAGATGTCCCCTCCCATATACAGGCAACACTCAAATGAAGATGTAGCAAATGTGTTGATTCCTGAAATCTATGATTCCCATGGGCTTTATACAGGAAGCACCCAGGTCTAATAAGTAACAGATTAACAAAGACTTAACATCTCATTGTGTAAAGATGACAAAAGAAGGATTAGGTCTCTATTATAAAGTGAGATGATTACCAAGCTACACCTGGCTAAACACATCTTGTTCTATTCTATTATATACATCCTGGTCTGAATCGGTCTTATATAAAACTTGTTCTATCCTCATGGTTTGGGAAATGGAATGAGCTCATAGATGTAGTCTTGCAAAAAGACAATTGGCACTTGTATGAATGTGATCTCTCTGGTTGGTTTTAGATGAATGAGAGTAGAGAGAGGGCTGAGAGTTTTGACCGCATTTAACTTTGTATAGGTGTTGCAAAAGTCTTTTCATATGTTATTTCATGTAAAAAATGACTGAAGCCAGTCGATGAAAATATCTAAGAGTTTTATATCAAATTAAAATATGTCATCTCATCTATGAAAAAAAAAGGAAATTTGTTGTAATCATTGAAGTGATCATGGATGACTGATAACTCTTTGCAACTAGGTAAAAAACATATTGAAGTCAATATTCTTTCAGTTCGTTGGGTCTTATGAAAGGCTGGTTTATAGGAACTTTGGATTTACAGCATAGTTCACCATCTCCTTTTACAGTGATTGATAAATGTATTGTGTGCGAATAATTCCTTGGGATGCTGTATAAAGAAGAAAAACATAACAAAATATTATAACTGAATGAAAGCATGCACCTCAATCACAACTACATTGTATTGAAGGGACAAGTTTTCAGTAATAATGGAAATGTTTGAATATGAACAATTTGTTTATATTCGTCCCCTTTTCCCATTAGGTATGCTGGACATTGTGTCGGAGCTTATTTTGATGAACGCAAAGTGCCACAGAGAGTGCAAGATTGTGGAGTACTCTACGTGCACTATGTCAAGAACGTCAAGAGTTCTGTAGACTGAAGAAGATACCTGCTGGAAGTGCTTCTAATCATCATGTATTGCCTTGTATGCAATCATTGCACAATGCTCATTGCACAGCCACATCACCAATACAGGCAACAGAAGAAAGACTCTGGATGTGATCAATCAAATGCTGATGATTGGTTTTATTGTATATAAGTATTTTTCTTTTTACTTGTAAAGGAAAAAGGATGTCTGATCGCTCATTTCTTGTGCACCTTGACGGAAGCCATGAGAGCACTTTTTATAAAAGTTGTCAAGAAGTGTTATTGGTATATAATTGTAAGAGTGTCTATATTTTCATACTTGATTAAGACAATTTAAGGGGAAAGGATTTCGATCTTATCAATTGTACAAGAGCTAGTTGTTTGACAGAGTCAAGTTGTTGAAATGAATTTATACATAATCAGCTGAATCTTCAACCTGGTTCATTTGAAATATTTGAATAGGAAAGCTTGCATTGATTTTATCACAGAAAAACAATGTAATATTTATTTAATTTACTTTGAAATTTGATTGTATCTAATAGTTCATTTATTTTTAATATTTTCCAGGTTTTTATGATAATTGGTATATAGTTGTTTTGGTAATCCCAAAGAACAACTTTATGGATTTTTTTTTCCATAAAGATGTAAAACATGCAATTTTATTGTCAGCGTTAGGGAAACTAATTTCTTTATGGTTAATCTGACTTCAATAAGAGTTTAGTGGAATTCAAAGATTCCCATGTTTTATTTTTATGTTTGTGTGAAATAATTTCTTCCAAAATGAGGTCAATTATTAGGTTTAATATTGCAGGATACTCCTTCTGTACCTGTATTACACCATTAGCTCTGAACAGGTCTGCTCTGAACTTGACATACCACATAGTTTAAACAAGGAATTTCAACATGCATGTGCATGTAATATAATTTATATTAAGCATAAGCATAAAAAACCTAGTTAATCATATACTATTTCTTGCCATCATAAAGAAATTGTTAGTAATTGATCTGATAGCTGAAACAATTTAACTCTTGCACACAGTTTTAAAGTAAAATGCCCATATCCTTGTTTGTGTACTAGTTTTTTTTTCATTGATAACACCACAAGAAAGCATTTTAATACTCCATACAGTCCCAGCAAATTTGTGCCTTTTCTGAGGAACAAGTTTTCTTCATTTCAGAGGATAGAGAATTTGACAGCCTTACATCAGTCCTGTAACTCAAATTATAAGAATACAGTGTATTTAATAATACCCTCCCCCATTCACTTTTCCTCTCTTCTATGTATTTTGTTGAAGTTACAGGGTAATACTTTACTGAATTGAATGTGTATTTTCTCAGTCTATATGAGTACTGTCATTTTAAGATGAGATCTGCGTAAGCCCAGAGAATTTATAGCATTTATAGATGTCCAAAGTAAATTAAAAATGTAAATTGAAAATTTTACAAAACTTTGACAATGCCACTTGTTTGTTTTTTAACCTTTATTTGTTGTTAATTTTTGTCTCAGCAGCAGAGAGCCATTCAGGCCCGAATACACAAAGGTGGTTTTGAAGTTCATCGGTTTATGCAGATTTCAGGCGTCCATTTTGTCACTATGTGGCAAATGGACGCCTGTTGCCTTGGTTGAGTACGCCATTTATTCACGAGTCCACCTGTCATGAATCAATTCAGCACAGTGGATTTATCAGGCCTTTATGGCTGCCTATCCTTATCTTCATTCTCAATACAGAAATTGTAAATCAAAGGGCTGGTTTCTGCTATTGTGGAGTGATATCTCCTTGCATATATTTATGTAGCCATCTGAGCCATCTTATACCACACTTTAGTCAAGTGAGTAAATTAAGTAGTCAATGAAAATTACAGACAGCACTCTTCATGAATCGCTCCTCTGATTGACATGTGGAACTTAGGTTTGGAAATGTAACATTTTAGAACTTACAATGTAGGTTTTGAAATATAACATTTTAGAACTTAGGTTTTGAAATATAATATTTAGACATCACTCCTTTGAATAAAAGCCATTTTGCCAGATGTATGTTTATATGATGCTATGGGGGGCATTGGTAAAGCAATGGCAATAAAAACAATATTCATTAGGACTTTGTGTCCTAGCAAACCTAACATCCACTCTGGACACAGAAGATATGACACAAGAACTAGGATAGAAACAAGGAAAGTAGTTTGACATAGTAATTAAGATCACGTTTGGTTGCACTGTAGGCAACTCATAAGTATTATTTAACATCTAAATTTGAATTCAATTCAAATTAATTTCTAACAGAAAAGATACAGTTATTACATGATTATAGAGCTAAAAACAGATTCAAAGGGTTTATTTTGGTTTTTATAAGCAAATGAAATCTTAAAGCATGATGGCATTGTAATAGATCTCAAAATGTGGTTGTAATATAATGAACAACTGACTTATTTTTCCCTCTTTATTTTTATATGTACATAATATATACACACTGGGCCCAAAATATAAAGCTTTGAAATTGATAATTGGGTTGATTTTTATGATTGACTGTATTATGATCAATAGTTCCAAGATGAATCAATAAAGGCCCTGGTCTGCCTTGAAGTAAATATTGATGAGTCAAAATGAAGACTGGTTGTAGTTTCTCTCACTTGTTGTTGTACATATTTCATATCTTAAAGTGATGAGAACTACAAGACTGGTGCTTGCTGGGCAAGTGGTCTTTCAAGATGAAAGACAATCTAGAGAGGCAGAATTATTTTTTTTCTTGGTATGTTACATCGTCATAAATGCTGAATTTAGACTTTCCAAGCCGTTTGAATTTTCTCAAATTGGTATTTCTCTGGTGTCTTACACTGGATATGTATGTATGTGTTCAGATATGTGTACTTTTCCTACTTCTATGTTTGAATTATTGTGGTTTGTTAATACCATCCATGATCGAGTTGTAGATTGTATTTAATTTGTAAACACTTGAAATGTATAAGAATTAACAAGTAAAATTTAATGACAGAAGGATACATGTATGTTTCTATATGGACTTAAATTCTAAAGTTTTCATCTTGAAATTATTGCTAGTTATTTTTAATACAATGTGTTGTGAGAATTTTATTTGTAATCAATTTTAATTTTATTATGATTTGAATTATTGAATCTTTCTTTCAAATGACTATGTTTCATAAAACTTGTGAATGTTCATTGCATTGAGGCTAACAGGGATCCTTGCATTTGATTGGTTGTGCGAAGCTGAATTCTAGGTCTGTAGCCATTCTTATTGATAGACAAGTTTTATGAAATAGGGTCCATTGTCTTACTCACTTGCAACACAATCAAAATTGTGATTCACTTTCACAAACTTGCAAATTGTATTTGGTCATATCAATGATGTTCATATCAGTCTTGTGATTAAAGATATATAAATGTAGTTGGAATGAACACTGATTTCATGAGAAAACCTGTACAACCAATGTTGATTATCACTGTATCATCATAAACAGTTAAACCCGGGAAGTTGGAGTTAGAACTTAACTTTGTGAAATCCTTCCAACTTCCCTCCAACTCCAACTTTCGATCCAATTAATAAAAAAATCACACAGAAGACCGTCAACATAGATCAGCACAAGTGGGGCAGTGTATTACTACCGATATTGGATAAAGACTCCAAATTTCAGCTGGAATGCCAAGATTACATGTACTTTGCTAATTTCTCAGCAATTACCGGTACACAATTTCTTTCAGAATATGTTTTACACCGTCAGATTCTGAACAACCTCAGTTTGAAATCATTACCACAACTGGCACTTATGCCTAATCCCGAACGTTCATGTGGCATTATTGAGTTTGTGAAACTATTGTTGATCGTTGTATACTTGTTCACCATACTGTGAGGCTATTTATGTGGTTCCCATGTGTTAACCCTAAAAGGACTGAGCTAAGAAGACAGGGAGGGGGGGGGGGGGTGATTCAGCCCCCATATGATCTCGGCCATCGACCGTACAATCGTGATGAAAATTGGCATATGAATTACCCATGGCATAATTTACAAAACTGTAATATCAAATCCTACATAAATCTTTTTGCTGCCACATAACCATCCTCACATTTCTCTCCCTTTCACCCCTTCCTACAATTAATACCAGCGTAGGGATCAAGTTTTAATTAAATGTATGTATTCATGTCTATTTTTTATTCTCCGCTCTCTGTCCATGTTTGTATCATTTGAAATTGTAGATTTTTTTTCTAAATGGAGTTCTACAAGTGTCTTGAAATATACTGTGTTAAAAGTTCTGTCAATTGTCACTTGCAATTTGCTATTGTACTTCTGCATGTACATTGTATATATGGCATGCTTTCCATTAAATTGGAATATTTCAACAAACATGTATACTTTTGTCTGGATTTCTTAGGTGGACTATAACAGATAGTTGAAACACTGAAAATTTCATCAGAATTGGACAAAAACAAAGTTAAAACAATTCAAAGATTTGCATTATTTTATTGAACCAGGTCTATGTCCTCATCATGTGCATTGAGCGAGCTGGTGATGTCGTCTCCATTTATTTATTTATTTTTTTATTGTATGAAATTATGTTTTATCCAAAAATTTTCCTCCAAGAATTAAAAACATGATTTACTACTGATATGCTGTGTTAGATAGTAAGTTAAAATTGTTACAATGGAGACATGTTTTAAACATGTATGAACATATGAAATAGTTTTGATATCGTGTAATAAGAAAGAGGAAAGTGTGGGCTTCACATCATCAGCCCACGTATTGCATTTTTATGACAGCATACAGTTGAGGCCATAAGTTTACATACACCCATGAAATTCAGTGAAATTTGTTCACTTGCCAAACATCGTAAAATTTACTGTATCTTCAGAAATATAAATACTACCATGATGAATTTGGTATCAAATGAAAGAGTGTATTACGCTCTTTCACATGACTGGGATGCCCTTGGGATTAAAGTATATCTCAGGAGGAATTTTCTTTGAAGAAAAACAAAATATTTGTGCCAAATGTATTCTATTGTATTATATTTTCAAACATTGTTTCATAAAAAACATAAATGTCAAATCTATGATTTATATTACATTTTCTATCATATGTCACCACTGAACAAAAGTGTAATCTGAAATGTGTGTGTTGAGAACTAGCACAAATATGAAATGATTTTGTGAAGTTTGTATTTTTGATTGGTCTAAAATATGATTTTTTTTTTGGGAAAAAATTACACCTAAATATTTTTCAGCTCCTGATGACAAAGCAATGTGATGAAGGGGCATGACATACCAATTAGTTTGATATCAATTTTGTCAAGATAGCACAAATATTTTTATAAGATAGTAAATTTTATGATGTTTGGCAAGTGTAAATTTTTCTTTGAATTTCCTGGTTGTATGTTAACTTCTGGCCTCAACTGTATGTGTCACTCTTCTTGACTTTTCACATATAATTGCCAAACTCCAATTATCTTCTTTTTTCTTGTCCGATTTTTACGAAATTATCAGTGTTTTGCTTGTTGAAGTTTACTGTTTGTTTTGATATCACTTTTTGGGGAGAGTACCACTATAACCCTATATAACCCAGGATATTTTTAACTGCATAGAGGGGGGGGGGGGGTGGCCTTCCCTCTGATAGGAGTCTTGTACAAATCCTAACCTAACTGAGCTATTTCAGACCAGGATATATTGGGAGGGGGAGGGGGAGGTCAATTTGACCCCCTTCAGATCTCCGCTGCAGATGGCATGATAGCTGGGAAAATTTTCATGTGCATAGAGCATGATTTGGACTACACGAATGAATAGTAAAATTATTTTTAAAAATGTTTATATTTTTTAATTAATTATTACTCATTTCCTTCCAGAGCCATTTGCCACTTTTTTATTTACACATTCAAATATTTGGGTGGTCATTTCATTGATTCTGTTCCAACTCATTTGAGATCGTTACCACAACTGGTATTTATCTTTAATATAAAACTTGGATGGAGAGGTTCCCTGATGTGTAATGAATAAATGCTCATAATCTTTGTGATTATTGAACCATATCACATAAAATATCATTCAATTGGAGAAAATGATTTGCAGTTTTTGGCCCGTATTCTGAAGTCCGGTTTAATATGATCTCTGGTGTTAAGTTTTGGTTTAATTACTGATGGAAAGCCAATTGTGACATACATCTTTAACAGCAGAGTTTCATTGTATCAGCTCATTTGACCCTCAAATTATTCTTAACTGTCTGGCAAGGATAAATCAGATAGATGTCTTCATCATTAAGGCAGTAGGAAAAAGGAAAGTTAACAGAAGAAGCATACACTGTAAACAAAGCCGACTTCAAAATACGGGCCTATGGGTGTACAGATATGATTAATATAATGTCGTAAATAATGTTCCATTAGCATTTTTTGTAGCACACTGCAAAGTTTGTGTGGAAATTTGACCTCATTCTATTGCCCTAACAGTAATACACAAGGTTAGACAATTTCAAGTTCAGTATGGATCTTTTGGTCAAGGGCGTTAGACCAATTGTTCCTCAGCACAACACCAAACTTTGATTTAGTCTCATCAGGAGTTGAGATAATGTGAGTTGTAGTATTTTGTAAATTCATGTGAGATTTAAAGGCATAGAAGGGCAGTCTCAATTGTGCTTCCAACACAAGAACCAACACCAAACCATTGTATAAAAAAAACTCACTTTAAAGGTCAAGTCCACCACAGAAAAATGATGATTTGAATAAACAGAGAAAAATCAAACTAGCATAATGCTGAAAATTTCATCAAAATTGGATGTAAAATAAGAAAGTTATGAAATTCTAAAGTTTCACTTATTTTTCACAAAATATTGATATGCACAGTTCAGTGACATGCAAATGAAACAGTCGATGATGTCCCTCACTCACTATTTCTTTTGTTCTTTATTGTTTGAATTATACAATATTTCATTTTTTACAAATTTGACAATAGGGACCAACTTGACTGAACTACATCGTATTAAAAAAATGCCAATTCCACATGTTTAGGGAGGAATTAATCGTTGTTTCACTTGACAATGAGGAGAAAATTAGAATATTTCCTATTCCATGTAATAAAATACAAAAGAAATAGTGAGTGGATGACGTCACCAGTCTCCTCATTTGCATACCGACCAGGATGTGCATATTACTGTTTTGTGAAATTAAGCGAAACTTTAAAATGTCATAACTCTTACTTTACATCCGATTTTGATGAAATTTTCAGTGTTATGCTTGTTGGATTTTTCTTTTTTTTTCAAATTAACTTTTTGTTCGGGTGGACTTGTCTTTTAAATACACAAAGGAAAATCTGCTTTAGCTTCTGTATATAAATAATAATTAATTGATTTTAATGCGACATCATCTCTCTTCACACTAAGAATATCATTATGGTGACACATTATTTGCTACAGTGATAACTGCTCTGGGCTTTATTACACCTAAGATATAGGGGTTAGGATTGCAATAAGGTTTTATATTAGGTTTATGATAGGGCATAGTCCAGGGTTGAACTTGGTCTTTACATTAAAGGAGAATGAAACCTTTGGAACAAGATAGCTTGTGTGAAAACAGACAAATCAAAGAAACAGATCAACGAAAGTTTGAGAAAAATCGGAATAATAATGAGATAGTTATGAGCATTTGAATGCTATGGATATCCTCACATTGGCAATGCCACAAAGATGTGTGATGTCACTTGTGAACAACTCTCCCCATTACTTTAGTATATATTTCACTTAAACTGCCTCTTTTTTCACATCTATCAGCAGATAATGTGTTCTTTCTATAGAAGGGCTTGTAATACAGATTAAAAAAATACGCCATGGATAAAGAGTTTGTATCACCATAAGAAAAAGCAAAAAGTGACATTTTGGGGGTATTTTATAGTCCATCAAAGGGAAAGTTGTTCACATGTGACATCACACATCCTTGTCGCATTGCCAATATGAGAATCTACATTTTCACTTTTCACTACACTTTCTTTGTTCTTATTCTTGGATTTTTCTGTTTCGACACAAGCCTATTTGTTCCAAAGGTTTCATTCTCCTTTAATGTGTGGAATTTACAGCTGAGCAGATGTCATGGAACCAATAGTAATGACCTCCAAACCTTTCTTATTGGAAAAATAGAAATGACTTTCATAAAAAATAAGGAGAAAAGCATTTCTGAAAGAGTCGGTAGTAAAACTATTTTGAATAATTGGAAATAGAAGAAAGAGCTCTTTGATTGGCAAAAATTCTAATTCCTCCATCCGAAGATTGGAGGTCTTCTTGTATGATTACAATTAAACCATCTGATCCCTTGGAATGATTCTACAGACAAGAACTAGGAAGTGTTTCACAAACCCCCAACATACTAGACACACATACATACAGCTATATCAATATTGTGATTGTCAAATGAGACACATCACACCCAGCTACCCTTCGTTCAGCTATAGAACTGTTATGTGCTAATGAACTGCTCTAGTAAAGCTGAAGTTAGCAATAATAATAGGCACTTATATAGCGCCATCTATCTAGAAATATTCTATTCCGAGGCGCGTTGTTATTATTACCCCGGCTTTAGCTCGAGCTGCCTCTCAGCGCTCATGCATTCAAGGAATTAATCCTGCCGGGTACCCATTCACCTCACCTGGGTCGAGTGCAACACAATGTGGATAAATTTCTTGCTGAAGGACATTACGCCATGGCTGGGATTCGAACCCACGACCCTCTGTTTCAAAGTCAGAAGACTTATCCACTGGGCCACAACGCTCCACAAGAGAAAGCGAGACAACTGTGATTTGTTATTCATAATGGATGCTTTTGCGTTGCAGTTTCATCGTCCTGACAAACTTGTTTAAACCTCCATTTTCCTTGTATGCCATGGTCATACTGTGTGCTACAATGTACCTGGTTGACTTATTCTGAAGTGCGCCCTCAATGATGAAAGGTGTTTAGTCATGCCATGGATCATACAGAGTGCTCCCTGGTTGACTTATTCTGAAGTGCGCCCTCAATGATTACTGAAGTTTAGTCACGCCTTGGATCATACTGTGTGCTACCTGGTTGACTTATATTGAAGTATGCCCTCAATGATTACTGGAGTTTGGTTCAGATGGGTGCCAAAAGAGAAGCAATTTCCTCCGCCTCCAATGACAAGGACGCCCTCTCTGTCAGATAGCCAATGACTGGTATGGTTGTGAAGCATCAATGGACACTCTGGAGAAGACACCTACATTGGGAATAGAAACAATCAAAGCTAGTCAGGACTCCGCATCAATGGACCCTTTAACTTGAAAAATCTTTCCTCATAAAAAAAGTTTAAGTGTCATGTTAGGCTGTCATTGCCCATTGAGTGCCGTATTGCATTTAAGTTTATTATTTTTAGTTTTTCACTTTATCCATGGATCAGCAGCAGGATATAATGTTAATTTGTTGATGTCATACAATCCTCGACATTTGAGATCTTCTGATTGAAAATTGCTTGCAGTTCCTAAATCCAAGAAATCATGGGGGGGGGGGTGGTCATTTGCACATACTAGACCATCCTTGTTGAATCAGTTCCCATATTCCATCCGTAAATATTTCAAACATTTATTGTTTCCAAATTGCTCTAAAAAACCCATTTGTTTGAAATTGACTTCAAGTAGTTTCATCTCATTGTCATGATAGTGTTTCTTTTAACCTTTGTCTTTTCCTGCTCCATGTAATCTTTCTTATTTTCTTTTCTTAGGGCCTTGAGCACATAATCAATGTGGATTTGGCGCTTTAGAAATACTCTATATTATATTATCAAAAAATCAAAACTGCTTTATTTGGGAGTTCACATGAATGCCTTAACACCTTTGTCTAAAACCCTGAACATGTATGCAAACAGGATATAAAATGTCATATATGAGATTGCCATCTAATTTTTAATGACGTACAAGTATTTATACTATATTGGATGGCTCAGAAAAGAATACTAGAAATATTCCAAGAGTGTCAAAATGTTTTAAAATTAACCTAAAAACTTACCTCTTTAACTCACTTTATCAATGATTTTCTGTTACTTGTAATTTTGTTTGCCCCTCCCCCTTCACTTGTGCACCTTGAGCATCACTTACGAGATGTATATTGCGCCAACCAATTGCATATATTATTACTATTAAGAGTTTGGGCAAATATTCCACAAATCACTGAGGGGAATATTGGCGCTAGTGAGTGGATAATTTCTGGTATTCCATGAAATAAAGCCATCCAATATAATTATTATTATCTATCCACACCCCCCCCCCAAAAAGGGAAAATTTTGATTGAGCAAGTCATGTCATAACAACTACTTGACTCACTAGATCGAATTTGATTATATAAATGCGACAAGCAGTTAACTATGACATCATTGAGTATCATTGTGCTCTATGCTGCACATCGCTTTGCTTTCATTGTTGCATGCATTCTATATTTCACAAACTTGTGCATGCTCACTAGACTGTTGAATACAGTCTCATATTTAATGGCAAGTTTTGTACAGGAGCCTATGGCATATTCGTTGTATTGATACGTATTTTGCTGTATCGCTAAGACAATATATACTATTATTATTCAGATGTAGGGTTTTAGAGGTGCAGATATTTTTTGACGTCTGACGAGGTTAAAACCAAATAAACATTTAGCCCCGCCCACAAGGTTATCATTGGCTAATAAATGATTGTGCGCATGAAGCTATTGTTACGTCACAATTAAATTGCATTGCGTATTAGTTGCCCGGTGTGGTAACGGAGCGTCAATTCATTGAATTCGAATGTGCTTGCACTAGACGTTAGCGCATCTTTACTTTATTACAGAGATTTCTTATTTAAAAATGACAATACTCAGGCGCCATGCTCATGATTTACAAGATTGCCATAAATGATGGTTACTAAAAACGATTTTTTTTTGGCTTCATTACTTTATGTTTAGTTTTGTGGGGTATCTAAATAATAATGATAATATTGGATGACCAATTTTCGTGGGATGCGTAGAAATACTGTTACTCGCTGAAGAACAATATTTTATTCGTCTTCGACTCATCCAATATTGCTCTTCAGCTCCGACGTACAATATTTCTTCACATCGCACTCAAGGACATCCAATATTCCCTAAATAAATCATGCTTGTGTTCGGTACCTTTTCTACTATAAGAATAAATACTAAATATTCAATCAGAAAGTAGAAATCATAGAAAGAAACGTTTTTGTCATCTTGTTAAATATCTTTAGAACTAAACAACTTGAATGGAAACTTGAGAGAGGTTTAGCAGAAATAGCAAAATAAAACTAACACATTCTAAATATTGCACTTCAATAACAGATAAATGGCTTATCATTACAATGCAAGAAAAGGCTAAAATTTGACTTCTGGAATAATTCTTCTTTTTTTTTCCACCCATCGATGGTAATGACCTAAGAAATGTTTGTCTCCAAAAGAACTCGGGTATTTCTGAAGGATTTGTTACATGTAGATGATTTAGCTAGCATATGCTGGAATGCATGTGGTACACAATTTTATCATATTTCTTAATATTTAAATTTTCCAATGTTAACAACACAAAATATTTTTTTCAATGAAAACTTTCTTGATATACAAATTTGATTTGTATATATGATAAAAAAAAGTTTGCCATGCATATGACCACATAGACTGGCTAAATAGTTCAGGTTAGACCTTTCTATCATTTATAAGACCAACATATGTCTTTACCTCTAATCTGATTTCAAGTAGAGCCCATGTAGTAAGATGGATGATGGTTAGTGAGGGTGGGGTATCAGTGATTGGTTGCACCCCACCCAGGAGATACAGCTGGTCTTCTATTATGTGAGCTGTATGTGAATACCTGTTGTGAAAAATTTAGTTCAAACATAAATGTCAGTTACAGTAATGATCTCAGAATGAGTTTGAATCCTATGAAATAACCTCAAGTGTTTATGTTTATGTACTAAATGATTCCTGTAGAAAATAAGCACGACATTCCAGAAAATTGTTGATGTTGGGTCTTTTTGCAAGTAATCATAGAACAAAGTAAATGCATTAAAAATTCCCTTCAAATCACAATGAAAAGCTGAGAGGTCTTTGTAAAAAATTGGCGAACCCGGGATACACAAAGTCAGGTTTTTACAGAAAAAAAAACAGATCTAGATCAACAATGATACTGTGAAAGTTAATCTTGATTTTGAGACTTTCTGATGAAATCACTATGTGCTGCAACCGGCTACTATTAAGTGGATTATTCTGAGCCATGTACTTGCACTTAGCGAATTAGTTTGATTTGAATCAACCTAAATAATTTCTCAAGGGCATCTTGTTTCCTGCAGGATTATTATTACCAATACTCACATTTTATCATACACAAAATAATGCAAGGAAAGTTGCTAAGGAGGGGATCCTGGTAAAGACAAGTTGCCTAAATGACTAACCTTGGTTTTAATGATGGTATGGTTTCTTGGATGGTATGTGACTTGGTTTCTACATTGAGGATTACTATAGAGTGTAGGGGTGTGGTATCACACCCTATACCACCAGTTACTACCACATAGGAGTTACCCCAAGGTGTGGCAGAATGAGAATGTCTAGCATCAATGAATCCTCCTTCAAAGTGGATCTGTAAGACAAACACACAAGAACTGAAATCTTATATAGATGACAAGGTGAATTCTGAAGGGTGTCGAAATGCAAGTATATATTTAAATCTCATAAATCATCTTCTGCATCTGAATCTATAAATTGCAACTGTGGAATGTAAGTTTGAAATAATTAGCTCAAGTTGATATTCTAGAGCTTACTTCTGCCTCCAGGAAATTTGGGATGTACACAGTGCAATTATGTAGATGGTAAATGAATTCGCGAGATATATGTGTTTAGGATGGGCTAGTTCATACGGAAGCTATAAAGTGCCATTGACTTGTCCAGATGGTGAGATAAATTATCTTGCCAAGTCGACTTATGAAAAGTTGTATGTCAACATGGCGAGATATTTTAACTCGCCAAGTTCACATATAAAAAGTAGATGGCAAATTTTGATTTATATCTACAGTGTGCATGCACCACATCCCATTTAAATCAAATCCAAGCCTTGGCTTAGCTGGCTACAGATCATCATCCTCATGGGCGCACGCTGTGGATAGAAAGTTTGATCTTGCCATTTACTTTTATATGTCAGCATGGTGAGATACATGATCTCGCCATGTTGACATACAACTTTTCATAAGTCAACTTGGCAAGATAACACATCTCGTCATCTTGACAAGTCAATGGCACTTTACAGTTTCCTTACAAAGTTCTGTAAACATTCTGAGAATCATCCAGGAGCTAGGTACCATCTGAGGGGTGCCCTCCTACACCCATCCCACCATACACCAGAACAAATTTCCCTTTGGGCCAATGTGGTCTAGTGGTCACGACTCTCTTCTTTCAATCTGCGGGACGCCGGGTTCTAATCCCTGCCGTGGTGTGTTTTCCTTCATAAGAAATTCATCCATATTGTGCTGCATTTAACCCAGGTGAGGTAAAAGGGTAACAGGCAGGATTAATTCCTTGAGTGAAATAGGCAACTATATAATCAGTGCCTCATAAATGTTAAATATTATCAATCAACAAATGGCTGCCTAAAGCTATAACCAGCAATTCCTTACAAAGATATTCCACAATAAACCAATCAAAGCGGTTGACTGCTGCTCAGATAGAAAGTATCCTGAGTAAGGTTGATGGATCTTACAACCTTGTCATGCTGAGTGTTTTCTCATTGGATGCTCACCCTTTGCCATGCTATCTTCTCTACATCTAAGAGCCAAGTATCACCTAAGGGGTGCTCTTCTACACCCCTACCACCATACACCAGAACAAACTCCCGTCCAGCTAGAGTCAATGGGGTAGCTGTATGCCTCCACCTAGGGGATGGTGACACCCCTCCTCCCTGTACAGTGTGTAGCTGATAGGATGGTAGATGATGGGTGTTCTGTAGAGTAAGGATGTAAGGGGTGGAACAAGGTTTAGAAGGAGAGGTACGACCACCAAAGATGAGGAATTGGCCAGAGTTTAAGGCTGTCATGGTGTGATGGAGTCTCTGTCCTAAAAGAAAAACACACAGAAAAAAATATTGTCATGATTCAGAACACAGATTTATGTACATGATTCACCAAACACATACCATGCAATCACACTTCAGCTGACTATTAGGGGTTGGTGTCAGATTAAGACAACTTTCATGTTTGTCCCCCCCCCCCCATTTTTAAATTTTCTTTCATATAAGTGTCACAAGAGGGATCAAAATCCTTGAAATAATTGGAACATATAAAGTGCACAATAGCTATATCAACACAGTAATTGCAGTCAAGAGAGTTCTTAAAATGTATTTTGAAATTCATTTAGAATGTATTCAACATGATTAAAAACATCAAAATATATTCCACTGGTTTTTTTTCTCACTTTTCTCAACAATATTGAATATTAAAAAAAGGATTGCCAATATTCTACCTAACTTCTCAGACCCTTGAGTGGCGAGCAGCTCAATGGCGTTACCAAGATGAATATTAACCATGTGAACCTTGTCCAATCTTCTATGACATCCTGCTGAATCACCGAACCCTCCCGAGATCATAATATTACTTGTGTCTGGAATCAGTACACTGGCATGTGAAAACAGCCTCAACCAGGTGGTAGCCTCTAATGTAGACTGTAGAGGGTGTGGTTTCACAAGTACTGTTGGGTTGATATCAGATACGAAGGTATGCTCTGCTACTGAAGGTGCTAATGGCAATTCTAGAATCGAATCACAGAAACATACAGAACATACAGAACATACACACTTTCTCATTTAACCTCCTATCAAATAACAATACAAACATTCTTTGTAAGTTACCAAATTGCCAAATGATACAAATTCAACTGGGAACATTAATATGAATTATAAGATTCCCTCATAATTATTTAAACCCATTCCCAGTTTCGCATGTTTTCCAAGTTGTTGCAGTGAGTTACATGTATTTTCAGTATAAAACAATAATGTAAAACTAATTTGTACCACCATAACCAGTCATTCAATGGATGATGATTTGATATGCAACAAAAATAACAGAGTCTGACTGACAACTGTGCTTTAGACTTTTGGGCTGATCATAATTCCCTGATTTTTCTCTCATTTGAGGAATTTTTCCCTGATTTGAGGTATTTAAAAAAATCAAATTCCCTGATTTTTCCCTGACTGGAAAAAAAGTAAAATAATTTTCCCTGATGAGCCAGGAACCCTATAAAGGATTATCAGCAGTATTAACAGTGATAGTACTTTATTTGATAACCACACGGGACAATGTTGACCATTATTACAATCAGGGGGTAGGGAGGTAATTCCTGTTAGAACCATGCGACTGTATTTGCCCGAAGATTTTCATCGCACCGGAAGCATGTACCAAATGACATCATTTAAACACATGTACGATCCTGGTCTTGTGTAGACTTCCACAGAAATACTGATTCTGGATAAAAAACGATTTGAAATGTACCTTTTTGTAATTTACAATCGGCGTTCTGAAATGTTGTTTAATTGAAAATAAGCATAGACGCAACCATGTTTTCAACTAATCATGTATGAAAACACTGATTCTGGCCTGAAAAGTATGAGCATAAACATGCCTTATGTTGTCCAATTTTGTCTGTGCACCTTGAGTGTCATTATTCAAAGAATATATGCGCTTAATAAATCTTTCATTATTACTATCATTCCTAAGAGTTTTGCGCATGTTTGGGGCACATTTTTCTCAAATACGAACTTACCTGGAAAGAGATTTCTCCTGTATTCACCACATCTACCATTGAATGCAGCAACTAGTATGTAGTGAATACATTTCAAATGCCACTCCTGTTAAAAAAAAAACAATAGAACTTACTAATTTATTCACAGAAAAAACAATTACAGAACCAATTAATAAGATTTACTTTAAGCTCATAATATGGAGAAATTGACTTGACCCAGATGGGTACCTGGCATGAGTCTATTCCTTAAAACTCTTATAAGAGGCTGCCAGGGTAATAATATCCAATGTTCATTATATTATGATATGTGCTACACAAGAACAGGATATCATTACATTCTATTTGTGTAAAGTCATTCATTCCAGTATAGAGGATACAGGTTTGTTAAATTGAGTTCTTGTATAGGGCATACCATTTAACATGCTTTAAAAGGGACTAATTGAACTGTTACATGAGTGGAATAGTAGGTAGATATTTTAAGTCAACCAGCTCCGCGTATGTACAGCACACTCATATTACAGTACAGGAATTAATGAAGTTGACGTTTGTATTCAAATTCATTCATTTATATACGTGTAGATCTATGGGAAATCTTATTTCATTTTTTTTTTAATGTTCTATCCACATTGTCAGTATAGTACAATATTAGTCCACAGTAAGTTTCAAGGAAGTTCTTTTTTTATATTTCTATTTTTCAAGTCTGTGAATGATACACAATAATAATAATTATACTTGCTTATTCATATGCTCTATCAGAGGTCTCTATAAAGTGCTCTACAATAATGTAGCTTAATGTACAATAACACATCATACAGATTCATCTATTTCTTCAAATCTTACCTCAAACTCATCAAATAGCTCAATCTGTTCTACTCTTATCCTTTCATCCTTTGAGATGATTTGTGTGTAGTATTCATACATGTTAATAGCACAAGATGTATCCCAACCCTACAGAAAAGAATGTAAAAGAGGATATTTTGGTAGCATATTTGCAAAGAAGAAGTATTTTCTTTGCAATGTATAAAGGAATTGAGAATGAAGAGTTTTAAGATGCACAGGTTGTGACTCACCGGGGCTAATATACGTGTTCTTTCAATGGATGCAGTGTTTTCAAACTGTATTTACACCTGCACTGAATACAGTGATGAGTCACAAGGCAAATTTAAAAGAACAATTTCTTGGGGGGAGGGGTACTTTTCCTAAACTATTGACTGAACCTGCAAATGAGAAAAGCTCTAACATTGCAGTGAATGTTTTTTTTTTCAGGGCTTTTTAAAATCTATTTTGCAGGTTTCTTTTGAGAAATTTCCATGCACCCTTGTGTGATTTTCTTTCCCTGTGAGGCACACTAACATACAATGCCATAGCATCAAGTTTTTCTTGTTTGACATCATTCATATCATAATAATTACGTTACCAAGTGGCAAAACAGGTAATTTTCCTTTCAAAAACATTTTAATTTCTCTGCACAAATGAAATTATAATATAGGCTTAATTGTTCTCTGTAAAACTAATAGTTATCTCAAAAGATATAAGATAAGACAAGCTATTTGAAACAAACAGTCAATGAGAGACCTAACAAAGTGTTTGTCAGGTCAGCTATTTGCATCCCGGTCAAACATGAGGGAATAGGTTCTAGGGCCTGTTGCATAAAAGTTACCATGATGGTTACTTTGTCATGCAATGGTAACTACCATGGAATCCTTGATTCTGATTGGCTGTTCATCATCATTACCATGGTAGTTACCATTGGATGGCAAAGTTACCATAATAGTAACTTTCATGCAACAGGGCCCTGATCCTCTTTGTATTATTGGTCTGTCTAATATTGAAGGTGAATTCCATTTTAATGAAAGCCGTACCTGTTGTATAAACCTGGCACAGTGTTTTTGCTTACTGGTGTACTTCTGTATCGCGTTTAGTGGTGAGTTCAGCTTTTTGAAATGTTTCTGCCTGAAAAAAAAAAGAGAGGAAATTAGTATTCATCAATTCTGGTTATTTAAAAGATATCTTGGGATTATCATTTCAAAATGTTACGATATGCTGTAATTTAGTTAAGGAAAAAAAAAATGTTTTATTGTATGTCTTAATATCTAAACTTCAAATACAGATTATTTACTTTGAAAGTACTACAGTAAATATCTCAGTCATCATTATTCAGTATAATATCAGTTTTATATCGATAATAATGTACTACATGTACTTATATCTGAGTTGTTATTTTTTAGATAGCAAACGAAAGAAGAAAAAAAAAATCATAATAGCTTGTATTTCAGACAGTGAACCTGCAAATTTTTGTATTTTTTTTTCTTCTTTCAAGAGCTAAAATTTCAACTCACATTACAATTCCAAAAGGATCATCAGGCAAAACCTAAGAGAGAAGAAAGAAAATGAATGCAATGTTATCAAAACTGTCTCATAAGATTCTGTGTACAGACATGCATACAGATGGGCATACAAACACACACACACACACACACAATGCCTACAATTGAATGACATGAGCAAGGTGAGGTGAATACTAAAGGACCTCATTGGCAGATACATGTATGGTAAGGTCTGGGTATCTAATAATTGTAGAGCAGGGTAAATCTAATAAACACAACCTCTTTATGACGGAACCAGCTATTACCCAATCAAAGTATTTGTAAGAAGTAATATCAAAAGTGTTAATGTGGCTGAAAATATACTCAAACAGACCAAAAACATAGTTGTTGAGTATCACTTCTGGACAGATGATAATAATAAAGATGATTAAAAAAAAATCCATGATGTACGTATACATAAACACTCTAATAGTTAGCCAGCTCATGAACAATCATTACCACTTGGAAACTATCCTTCATTTTCTGCTCCATTTGTTTTTTTTCTCAATCAGGCCAATATTTTCTAGAATCGAATTACAGAAACAGTCTTCAGACTTAACATCTTAAGATGTTAAGTCTGAAGACAGGAAGATATTTGTGTACATGTACCAACTAAGTTCAGAAAAAAAATATTAAACAAAAATCATATAATGTGCTTAAAAAGTGAAACAATACTATTGCTTTATAGCACTGATCAATGAAAAACACTATAAACTTAATCTTGAGATTATTCCACTAATCTTGAATCCAAGAATTGTGAAGAACATTCCATCTTTAGGGTGAAATCTTCACTATTTTTTGGCAAAAGTATACAAATAATGCACGTAAGCGCGTGCATGCAGGGCCAAATAATGAACGATGTGCGAGAAGAGCCAATGGATATACCGCACCGAAGTCCGCAGGACCGAGTGCAGCATATCCATGTGGCGAGTCGAGCACAGAGTTCATTATTTAGGTCCTCTATGCACAAGAATGCGTGCATTGTTTGTTTTATACAACCCCCCCCCCATGTTACTTGCCCTGAATGCTATATTTGATCTAAATTCTAGATAATTTCAGACCTCGCACTATCCTGCACTCTGACGTAAGAGTGCAGGATAGTACATTTGGTATGATGTCAGAGTGCAGGATAGTGCATTTTGGATGCAGTATTGCAATTCGCTGAATATCATGTGATCCAATTTAGACCAATCAGATTACAGAACATTCTTGGGAGATCTATGTATAATTATAAACTCCAAGATACTTACTTGTTCATATGAAACAAACTGACCATGAGTAAAATAGCCTCCAGCCCACTTTATAAGAGCATCTGAACTGCAAAATACATTAAAAAATATGAAATAAAAGATGATAGGAAACCAGTGATTTCAAGCTCATTAATTCAACAGAAATTAATGTCCATAATAATATGAATCCCTAATAAGATATCTAGTTTTATTAAATGTTAAAGTGCCACCTTTATGTTGACACTAACTCAAGTGATATTTGTCATCTCACCGGTGAACTTTAAGAAAAAAACATATGACCCTGTATATTCATAATAAAGATGTAAATGTTTAAAAAAACATAGCAAAACAAAAAAAACAAAAAAAAAACAACGAAAAACAAAAGACGACATCTGTAAAAAAGAAGAAGAAAATTTGAAGTGAAATTGGGTGTTAAATATGCAAGTAATTTTTTCACGAATTAATTTACATATTTTATTCATAATGAATTAAAAATGATATTTTCATAATTTTTTATACTGGCTTGTACATATGTGGTAGAGAATATGCGTGCCAAATTTTGGCACAATCGCACAAATGGCGGCCGAGAATGGAAGGGGGGCATCATCCCCCCCCCCTCGTCCTCAATACTGTACATCTCAAATAGCCCAGTCCTTTTAGGGTTAATGCACCTCCCGTCTGTGGTGCTCTTTTATATTCCCGCTTTGTACTTCAATAAAGAAATATGGAAAAGTGGCCTTTCCTTAAAATATATCAAAATTCAAGGCCTGTGTGAATTACAATGGGGCTTACCTGTGAGTATCAATGTATGTAATGACACACTCAGAGAGAAGCAGGGTTGGCAATACTGAGTCAACACCAATGTCCTTGAAGACTCTCTCTAAAGTATCCAGATGCTTCAGGTCAACCCCAAGTAGATGGTACTTCTCAGATGATATATACACACCTGTTACAAGAAGATATCAAAATATAGGATCATATGTAGTACATGTAGAAGCTTCAAGCTGAAGTAATTCTTCATCTGAATCAAACCTACATGTAGCAGAATAAGAGCGAGTTGAACAAAAACTTAAACATTTTTGTATCAGACATACTAGTAGACCGGCCAAAACGATTTTTTATACTTTGGACGGCAAAATTTGTTAATGCTTGCTAATGCTTGGCATCCCAGCTAATAGTCTTGCAAAAATACCCAGGAATAGCGTACGGCCGGATGCCAAGCGCAATTTTGCGTGAAAGTGTCCTTTTTAGCGTAAAATCTGAAAGAATGTCGAAAATCACGCATTTTGATATTTTGACGGATTATTTTAATATTTTTGATTATCTTTGATATGAAATTATTTTTATTCAGAGTTTCAAATTATAAGTCTCATAAATATGCATTTCAAATTTGAATATTACACACACACATATGGCACAGGGAAACATAAAACCGCGATTTCCTCAAAATAAAAGTTTGTGAAAACTATCAATAGTTTAAAGTTTTTTACGCAACTTAAATTCTTCGATTTAAATGCGTTTCTCAATCGAATGTATAGTAAATGTCCTAATGCCACAAATATTAAAAGAATTTTCAAGTAAGATGGAATATATCTCATTTTATGTTATCCGAAAGGAGACAATGTGCATTTTACCAGGTGCGCATTTTGAAAGAAAAATTGAAAATACCGTACATTATGTACATAATTACATGTATAAGTACATACTAAAGCGAGTTTTTAATTACTAAGTACACGCTAAAGCGAGTTTTTAATTGAATAGCACAATTTGTCAATTCTTTGCATCCCAGTCAAATTCTTGCGGAAATACTGAGGAATAACGTACGGGCGGATGCCAAGTGCACTTTTGCGTGAAAGTATCATTTTTAGCGTGAAATCTGAAAGACTGTCGAAAATCACGCATTTTGATATTTTGACGGATCATCACCATATTTTTGATTATCTTTGATATGGAATTATTTTTATTCAGAGTTTCAAATTATAAGTCTACTAAATATGCATTTCAATTTGGAATATTACACACACATATATGGCAATATGACATAAAAAAATCGTGATTTACTCAAAATAGAAGTTTGTGAACACTATCAATAGTTCTAAGTTTGTTTACAACTTAAATTCTTCGATTTAAATTGGTTCATCTATTGAATATCGATCGTTTATAATGTCACAAATATTAAAAGAATTTTCAAGTAAGATGCAAGAAATATTTTCCGAAAGGGGGCATGCAAAATTTAGCGGGGGGGGGGGGGCATTTTGAATGTAAAATTGAAGATACTGTAAAATATTGACATAATTACATGAATAAGTACATACTTAAAACGAGTTACACAATTTCTGGCCGCAACTGGCTCTTCCCCCCTCCCCCCGCTGCCTAAGGTCATGTGTAGTGTCCGAAAGGATTACATGGAGCTGAAAGTATCCCGTTTTCAAGATAATATACCACTAGCGTAAAGGGGGGGGGGGCAGACTGCCCCCCGACGAGTCACAACAAATGCAGGGGACGTACCCCTGCCCCCCCCCCCGACGATTTTTTTTTTCTGGTACAAAATCCTTTATTTGTGGTTGAAAACTTTTTTTTTTCTTGTAATTTTTTTCGCGGACGAAATGTCCTAAAAAAAATTGCCCCCCCCCCCTTTGGAAAATCCTGGGTACGCCGCTGTAATATACCCAAAGTATTCTGATGGCGATTATAGTGTATATTTTATTGTGGTTTAGCGAGATAGGCACCCTACACGGGATTACAAAAAGATGGCAAATAAATTTTCGACTCGAGCTTCGCGCTGGCATTAATATATGAGATAAACAACTTGCTATCTGTTTAAAAAAAAACCTCGCTTGAAGTGTCAACTTCTCAGAATCCAGTCGCATCCAGTCCATTATTAAATAAATGTGAATACTGTATGTCTAATCTTTAGCTCTTAGTCTCTCCCAATTTTAGCTCGCGCTTTTGTGATAACGTTTTTGTTAAGTAAGATATTCATCTTTTTCTACATTAAAAACATGTTTAAAATCCTTCGTTTAATTCGACATTTTCAGTTCACGCTTCGCGCTCGCATCAAATGCTATAATTAAATACTGATCATTGTTCATGATTTGACGATTTTTGTTTTACCTCATTTGCTAAGAAAGCGTGAATGCTTCTAAGCAAGCAACCAGATGACCGATGGCTTAAGGTACTCTCCGAGGGACCTATAGGATTAAAATGCCTTACTTGGCACTAGCGCGCCAAGTGAGAATCGAACCCAGGCCACCGGAATCCGAAACCCCCTCACTACCGATTGAGCTGTCGCGCCTTAGAATGTTTCGTTTCTAATTTAAAAAAAAAGCCAGCTCGGCTCGTGATGGATTTTTTTTTAAAACAGATACATAACATTCTTTATTTCAAAACGTCATCAAAATGTCCAGTTTACGGATTGGAATATAAAAATCAGATTGCGTTTCGTGCTCGCATCAATAGCCTATATATCATTTTTTTTTAATACGTATTAAATGCTCCGTTTTCACGTCAGAATATTAAAAATTTCTGAAATTTTTTACATTACAATAATGTTCATGATTCGCTTACGAATTGTGTAACTTTCTAACTTTCAGCTCTAAATTTCATGGCATATTATAAAAATGCTTGCGCTTCGCGCTCGCATTATTCAAATGGGCCTTGTCAGATACTTAATCGCGCTTGTGAGAATAAAGCTAATATGTACTTAATAATAAATACTTGATGAATCAATCTATTTTGGTACCCCCTGCAAAATACCAAGCCCCGCCCCCGTGCTCCTCTGCTGACAAAATCCTAGCTACGCTGCTGGTGAGTGAGCTGACTGACCAAGTCTTTTAAGCAAAAGCCTTAATTTAGGGAAGAATTTGTTTTAAAATGTTTAAAATTACAATATTTACATTCAATTGAGGTCATAATAAATAAATAAATATGTATAAATATATAAATAAAAGAATAAATAACTAAATGACCCCCTCCCCAACAAGCTTTCTATTATTTTGCTTCTGTTGTTTTATGCCTTTTCTTGATTTGTTTTGGGGGGCAAGTTTCCCCTCCCCCTCACTTCCATGCATCTTCTATCAAAAGGCTTATGTCAGTGTCCGTAGCTCATTTCCCCAATTTTAGAATGTAGAAGGCGTTGTTTCATGCAACTGCGGTCTATTTGATCAGTTAATTGAACAGTTCATTAGACCAGAAATTAAAATAGATCTGTCAATAACCATTTACATGAGCTAAGAGTTTTCATCTGTGGAGAATGATATTTGAAATACTAAAAGAGTAGGTTCTTTAAGTTCACATTTTAATTCTTAAAACTCATTTCATCACATGTATTGCCATGTTGAGAAATGCAGTCGCACGACCATTATGACAAACAAATCTAAAGGCTAATGACCAGCGTCCAGCGCAGATATTGTAATATATAGATTGCATTTCCTAAATTGGCATTGGCAATACATACATGTATGTCCAGGGCTGCCCAGGGTCGGGCTGTCCGGCCCCCGTCTTAGACTACGATATATAACAGCATGGACCTATGATAATAGCAAACGCGAAAACTGTAATGAAGCAAAATGAATTGAATGAAAATTATAACTTGCAATGCAAAAGACCAAATAACATTTATTATTCATATTTTCACATAATAATTATAACAGCAGAACATTGGAAACAACTGAAACTAATAATTAATTATTCACAAAAGTGCCATTCATGTGATAATAAAATAATAAGCTCATCGAACCTAAATGACGTATAACCTTGATCATGTGAACTGAAATTTGTGCAAAATGATCCATGATACTTTAATACCCTTATATTCAAGTTTAATCATGAACTGGATCAATAAAATTCAAAAGTTATGATGACATTAAGAAAAAATACCCCCATATGGCCAAAGTTCAGTGACTCTAAATGAACTTTGACCTTAATCATGTGATCTAAAACTTGTGCAAGACGATCAGTAATACCTGAATACTGTTATAAGTGTCATTAATTTTTGTCTATACGTTCAAAGTTCTAACGAAATTTCGAAAACGTAACCTTGGTTAAGATTTCAAGGTTGATATGATGCTGTTATATCAAAACTACCGTCGCCTCCGCCGGCAAAGTGGCTCCTTTAGGCCTGCTCTGCTATGTATGCAGGCGAGACAAAAAAAATAGGTATTGTCGTGGCAACAGCCATATTTTTTTAGACTTTGATAATCCAATAACTGAAGTAAAATGTAGATTGACAGAGTAGTTTAAAAATGCTAATTCGATCGTTTTATTCATACATGTATATTTTCTAAGCACTATAGCGTAACCTACGGGGGGGGCAGAGGGGGCAGTCTGCCCCCTGACGAGTCCCAACCCATGCAAAAGACGTATCTATGCCCCCCCCCCCCCCCCGACGAGCTTGAAGACCTTTTTTTTTGGCTTGTCAAATTTTTTGGCCGACGGTTTTGCCCCCCCCCCCCCACCGTGGAAAATCCTAGGTACGCTACTGTTTCTATAATTTTTGGATATAGATATTCCTACAAAATTAATGTTACCATGGTAACGGCAAATTAAATATCAGACCTATTTATGAATATCGCCACAGGTAGATTTACGTTCAGCACCAATTAATTCGCGGAAATAGCAAGAAGACCAAACTCTACAAAAGTAAACATAATCCTATATAATATCATGACGAGGATCGCACTGATTAATATTAGTATGTGCAATATAGATGTAATATTGTGCGCTGTTTGTATTTTATCAGAAATGCGCATCCGATAAATGTACATTGTTATCTTTCGCATATATAACATAAAATGATATATCTTGCATCTTATTTCAACATTTGTTTTCACTATATGTGCCATGACAACAATTATTATGTATTTATTCGGTTAGCGAAAGAATTGACGAAATTGAGATGCGGAACACAAACATTATACTATTGATAGTTTTCACAAACTATTATTTATAGTAAATCACGATTTTATATTTCATATTGCCATATATGTGTGTGTAATATTCCAAATTGAAATGCACATTTAGTAGACTTATAATTTAAAACTCTGAATAAAAATAATTCCATATCAAAGATAATCAAAAATATGATGAAAATCCGTCAAAATATCAAAATGCGTGATTTTCAACAGTCTTTCAAATTTTACGCAAAAAAATGATACTTTCACGCAAAAGTGCACTTGGCATCCGCCCGTACGTTATTCCTCAGTATTTCCGCAAGACTTTTAGCTGGGGTGCAAAGAATTGACAAATTGTGCTATCCAATTAAAAACTCGCTTTAGAATGCACATAAATGTGTAATTAAAAACTCGCTTTAGTATGTACTTATACATGTAATTATGTACAAAATGTACGGTATTTTCAATTTTTCTTTCAAAATGCGCACCTGGTAAAAAGCACATTGTCTCTTTTCGGATAACATAAAGTGAGATATTTCCCATCTTACTTGAAAATTCTTTTAATATTTGTGACATTAGGACATTTACTATACATTCGATTGAGAAACGCAGTTAAATCGAAAAATTTAAGCTGCGTAAAAAAAACTTTAATCTATTGATAGTTTTCATAAACTTTTATTTTGAGGAAATCGCGGTTTTATGTTTCCCTGTGCCATATGTGTGTGTGTAATATTCAAATTTGAAATGCATATTTATGAGACTTATAATTTGAAACTCTGAATAAAAATAATTCCATATCAAAGATAATCAAAAATACGATGATAATCCGTCAAAATATCAAAATGCGTGATTTTCGACATTCTTTCAGTTTTTACGCTAAAAATGACACTTTCACGCAAAATTGCGCTTGGCATCCGGCCGTACGCTATTCCTGGGTATTTTTGCAAGACTTTTAGCTGGGATGCCAAGCATTAACAAATTTTGCCGTCGAATCCTTATCTAGAGCACTTTTTGACTTTTGGCCGGTCTACTATACAGACAACAGACCAACAGGAAAGGTCTCTGCCAAAACTTTGTTCAGGCAAGACAAAAATTAGGTTTGAGTTTGCCCACCCCACAATGTTAACTTTAAGAACCTACTGCACTATTCACAGAAGAAATAATTAATATGAGTAGTGTAAAGGTCCACTACACCTCCAATTGATTACATTGGAAGGAGAGACTCATGTACCACATCGATTCAGTTTGCGTTTCACCTCCAAGGCACAGATGATGCAAAAAAATATTGAGGGCAACATCAGATATATTGCCCGCAATAGAATCATATTGGCCTCTGAGTGTTTAGACGAGGGCAAAATGGTTCTTTTCACTTTTTAAGGGCAATATATTTTATGTTCCCTGACAGAAAAGCCAGTCAATATATTTATTATTATCCAAATCAGACATCTAGAGCAAAAATTTTGAAATTTTCAGATATTTTACCCTTTAAGAATGGGAATCTATTTTGTCATGCTGAGCAGACTGGGCCTCTGAACTTAACCATTGTGACGTAATTGAAATGTCGCGTCCCTGGCCTGGGGACACAATATCCAGCGTTGTCTCATCTTGATTGACATTATGACATATTTTGTTACTGCGCAGTTCAATAGGATGCCTAGAATAACGGCATGTTAGCTCTGCCTTATTGCCCGCTACATTTCCATGCATTTTCTCATTGACTTTTCCGAGCAGGTAGTAATTTGTGTCCGTGGATAAACAATTGGAAACTTATATTGACCCATCATTTGATCGCAGACATAAGCAGGCAATAATGTACATTAAAGTTGCCCTGCTCAGATGTCTGATACGGTTAATAATATTATCATCTATACAGTGTTTTAGCGATACATCAAAAAAGGTGTAATTTGGTCTGCATCAATTGCCTGTTCAGTCAATACCAGAGTATATCACTAAAAGGACCGAAATCTGATGAATATCTCATAGGCTCCTGTACAAAACTTGCCGTTGAATATGACAGCCTAGTGCGCATTGCAAGCAATCTGATGCGCAGCATAGAGCACAATGTCACTCAATGAAATCATAATGAACTACATGTAAGTCGCATGTCAACAACCAAATTTGATCCTGAAGTGATGAAGCCATAACGGAAAGTGATATGTCTTATTCAACCAAATTTATCCCTCTGTTATGGGGGGAGGGGGATAGATAAATAATAGTTATATTGGGAGGGTGTATTTCATGGAATACCAGAAATATGACCGATGTGTTGGTTCAGTTGGTAGAGCGTCAGAATCACAACCGGGAGGTCGGGAGTTCAAGTCCCGGCCGCGTCAGACCAAAAGACGTTAAAAGATGGGAGTTCTGCTACCCTGTTTGGCGTTCCAACAATTTAAGGAATAGAGCCTCGTCGATCTGGCGCTGCACTGCAGCTGCCGGGCCCACGATCAATTTGACAAAACAAATTTTTTGAGTATTTAATTCCTGATGTCTATTTCGAACAATAAAATCTGGATTTTCATTTTCATATTCCACGCATTACGGCCAATATTCCACTCATCTACGATTTGTAGATGCCAAAACTCTTAGAATATTTCTGGTATTCCTTTCTAAGCCATCCAATATGATATAAATATTTCTTACCAGAGGAATCTAGCAGTGAATGATAGATTGGGTTAAGAAGCAATTCAGTCAGTTCACTCTTTTTTCTTATCAAAGCAGTTTTTCTTTTCACCAGTTGAGGAAAATCAACTTCATAGAAAACAGTGTTGTCCAAAGAGCCATTAGCTTGTAGTCTGAAGTATGTTGAGTCAAATCCAGCCCCAAGTGAGATGATCTGGATAAAAATGATAATTTCACAGCAATATGTATTCACAGAGTTTGATCTCTCTAGATATGATCTATTCCCAGGTGCCCTATTATTTTCCTTCAGCAAGAAATTTACCCATCTTGTGCCGCACTCAACCCTGGTGAGGTGAATGGGTACCCGGTAGGATTTATTCCTTGAATTCTTTAGTGCCTATACGTTGGCTCAGCTACAGCCCAGGTAATAATACGATACCAAGTATCAAGTGCAGTAGCAGTAGAGTATATGCAATTATACTAGCTGCGCTAAATGGAATGCATTATCATTATTATTATTATTATTATTATCATTATTATTATTATTATCATTATCATTATTATTATTATTATTATTATTATCCTGACTTTAACTCAAGATGCTGCTTAGAGCACTTTGAACCATCCATAGTGTTAGTAAGGACCAACCAATTGGTTAAACTTTAAAGTTCTGAGAAAATATACTAAGCAACTTTTTCTACCAATAGAGGAAATTGGACTCTTATTTGTTGTGGTTTTAAAGTGGAATCCTGAACCATGGGACAAATTAATTGCATGCAATTTGTCTATTTCTGGTTCACCTGTTGGTGAAAGACTATCATCTTGAATCGTTCTCCACACATTGCGTGACACACATTTAATAGGCTTCATCTGGGAGCCTACTTGTATAAGTTGTAATTTTGCTTTTCCATAACTTTGGACTTATCACAACACATAATTTGAAGCCTAGGGCACTTATTCATGTCCTTAAGCCTAGATTATTCTTATCCCAAATCTAATCCAAGTGATGCATGTATGATGTACATTGGTACAGTGAACCCACCAGAAAATGCACTCCTTCATGCTGAGTGTTGAATGGAGATAATAGCACTACAATCAATGTCTGGCTAGCCAAGAGAAACAACCTTCACTGAATGTAATATTTTATCACCTGACTTCACAATAAAACAGGCCAGAACTTGGCAATTGAAATATATAAATTTTCTGGTGGGGTTCACAACATTTAGCACCACTGTACAGTGCGTCCCAGAAAAAACGAAACCGAGATTTAGCGATGATTTATCATAACTTAATCACAAATACAATAGGCAAATGACCTACCAATGTAAAGCTTAGAATCTCCTCTTTCATCTGATATTACTTAGATTATTCCTCATTCACGCATGAGTGAGCAAAAACAATTTGAAGAAAGGATACCAAAAACTCATTTGGCGGGGGGTATCTGAATTTCAAAAAGAAAATTACATTCCTAAAAAGTTCAATATCTGCTCTTTAATTTGATACCTTAATCACAAAAAATGGTAAAGAAGTAAAAAAGTTACGTTCCCTCGAAACAATGCTTGTATTTCCATAATTTCATTAAATAAACGTGTTTTCACCGGTTTCCCACAGAAGCTATCGCATGGTCAACAAAAGACTAAATGCATGGCTGATCGTCAACAAAACAGAATGTCGAGTGAGTTTGAACGCTAGCCTGTAAAACCTCTTCATTTTATGAAATTATTGAAATTCAAGCCTTATTTCAAATAACCAGAACTTTCTTATTTCTTGACCATTTTCTGTAATTGAGGTATCAAATTAAAGAGCAGATATTGAACTTTTTAGAAATGTGGTTTTCTTTTTGAAACCCAGATACAGCCTGCCAAATGACTTTTTGGTATCCCCTCTTCAAATTGTTTTTGCTCACTCATGCGTGAATGAGAAATAATCTAAGTAATTTCAGATGAAAGAGGAGATTCTAAGCTTTACAATGGTAGGTCATTTGTCTATTGTATTTGTGATTAAGTTATGATAAATCATCGCTAAATCTCGGTTTCGTTTTTTCTGGGACGCACTGTATATCCCCCATGACTTCTTTCAGTTTGGGCCACTTTTTTAATTAAAGTTAAAGTATCACCCTGTGCCTTTTATATCAATAATTAATGGGCGAGGCCGCTATCCCATTGGGCAAATATTATAGCACAAATGTAACAAAAATGGCAAAACAAAATCTCTCTAGAAATAATGTTAATGAAAGGAGCACAAGGTCAAAAGTCAAGAGGGCACCCAAGGCCATCATGATCTTGAATTAATTCAAGCCACCAGTCTGCATCTTCCCTCCATGTCACTGACCTGATTTGTAGAATCTCCAAACATCTTAAGGAATGCCTTTAGGACATCATCAATAGCTCTGGCTCTGATATAGTATCCTCTGTTAATCAGTGGTGCTCTCCTTGACGTCTTTGACACAAAATGATGAAGGTATGTATCTTTAAAGTATCCCAATGAAGCTACAGAACACTTGCTAACAATGCTGCTGTCATTGGTCCCTTGGACCTGTTAAGTACAAGAGGATGAGAGGTTCTACAAATTAACAAGTAACATGCATTAAATAACAATACAGTAAGAATAAGTGGCACAAATAGATTTCCCCTGCCAGCCCAGGGATTTTCTCTTCAATATCTAATCAATAAATCTCAAAATTTCAGCCACATTTCTCTTTTGGTTTTGATCTTGATATCAAAGCTCGGTTGGACTTCGTCTCCACAGATTTTTTTCCTCTTTTTTTCAGGGAAAAGAACTTGGGATCATGAATTGATTGATTAGTAGAATCAATGTAATTGGAAACTTTTGTTGCTTTCATTTTCAAAAAATTTTGTTGAATTTTAGTTTTCATTTTATTTATGACACACAGATCAGGATCAGCCAGGTAATTATTCTTTAATTGCTAGATCGCCGTCAGCTACAGCGGAGCGTGCAGACATGCTAGCACATTACCTGGCACGTTTGTACGCTCAGCTGTAGCTGCGCTGGCGGCGATCGAATAAGAACCTGGCTGATCCTGATCTGTTTGTCATCAAATTTTGCTATTTTCCAGCATATTTTTTTGAAAGGTGGTAAGCTGAATGTATTTGATATAAATTTATCTTTATTATTTCTTCCCTTTACCCCAGTCAAAAAGCAAAATTTAGGAGTAATCGAGAAAGGTGCGCCAGCGCACCCTTTTCTCCATAGACGCTGTAGTTAAGGCGTCGGTGGAGCTCCACCACTAGTAAGAGCCCAATGCATGCAATGGCCGTCAGCTACAGCTGAGTGAGTGTGCGGACCCGCCAGCAGATTGGCTGGCACGTTCGTACCCTCAGCTGTAGCTGTGCTGACGGCGATCAAAGAAGAACCTGATCTGTTTGTCATCAAATTCAAAATTCATTTTATTTGGTTTCTAGAGGATTCTAAAACCTACTTCACTGTTCTGCTCTTTCCACAGCTGTGAACATTGCTGATTCGACATCGGTACAGAGACCCATTTAGTTTTTTAAATAATTTTTAATAAAAATCGTTTGTCCCTGTCTACGTACGACATAATACCCAATCCCCATATTAATGTTTGTGATCTCACCGCAACATCATTTTGAATGGTGACGCCGTGATGATTTCGCTTCCCTTCCATGTTGACTGCGACCAGCTCATCGAAGAATCGATCATCCGACTGCAATGCACTTCTTCACTAGGCCGTTGTGGCCAGGTGCCCCCGCAGCTCTGGCCTAGGGCCTAGGCTCCACGCCCGGGTCGGGAGATTGCGCCCGTGCCCGAAGATACGGGTTGGGCTAGGCGCTAGGTAAGGTGTGCACTATACTCTCCCGAGCATGAGACAAGTCATTAATGTTCGAAATTTTAATTCCAAACAATTCCATCCATATTGAACAAGAAAACAACACTAATTGATGCCAAATTCTGCAAATTTCGATCACGGCTTCGAGATCTCCACGCATGAACAGACGACTTACTCAGCGAACTCTATCGTAGATGGCGCTCGAGCACAGTTAGAGTTAGTGTTCTATACAGGGACACTAGTTAGAGTTAGTAGTGTCCCTGTGGGACACTAGTTAGAGTTAACCCAGGGAGCTGCTCGTCGTCAGAGTATTCACACAAAAAATAATACTTATCATAATTATCATTATTGATTATAGACCTATTTCTGAAGACAGATCACCCTGACAAAATTATGTTGTAAACAGGGGAGTCAGAGCCACTACGGGTGGTATGGTATTAACCGTATCACTTTTTTTTTTCGGATTTGCAAGAAAAAACAAATTAAAGGGGGGGGGGGGGGGGATAGGTGAAAGGGAGAATGAACAGCAAATAACTTAACGAAAAATAAAAAGGAGGAAAAACAGGGGAAGCGGTGAGGTAATATATTCATACGTATAACCAACAGACAAAAAGGGACTAGGGGAAGAAAAAGAAAGATGAGAAGCAAAAAATCAAGCAAGGAAGAAAAGTGACTAAGGGGATGAGAAGAACTGGAAAATAATTAAAAACAATAACTTTCAGGACATTAGGCTTTTCAGCCAGCGCTCGCATTGACTGATCCGAAAGGGGATAAAATGACATGAAGTCAAAATAATTAAAGAGAATAGTTCACTCGTTGCAGTGGTCCACCTGCGCTTCACCCAATCATTGAATATAATTAATTTTCTTTGCTGATGATTCTAGTGTATTTTTTTCACATAGGAATCCTCTAACCCTGATAGAAACAGTGAATTGTGAATTGAAGAATGTTATCTTGTGGGTTTAAGCCAATAAATTATCACTTAATTTTCAAAAGACATATTATATGCTTTTTAGCAATTCCTTAAAAATGTTGCCTGGCAATGTAATGTTTAATAATGTCTCTCTTGAAAGAGTAACCTCAACTAAATTTCTTGGGTTATTTATTGAAGAGAAATTGAACTGGAAACTTCATGTAAATCATCTCTGCAAACTGTTATAAAAAATACTGGTGTTATATACAAGTTGAGATCAGTTTTCCCTAAAGAAATTTTATTCATATTATATTCCTCATTAATTGTTCCTTACTTAAACTACGGTGTGCTTGCCTGGGGCAACTCACTTAAAACGCAATTGCAAAAATTATTCATTGTTCAGAAGAGAGCTATTAGAAGTATATCTAATGTCAGTTATCGTGCCAATACAAATGTTTTATTTCATGACAATCACTTATTGAAAGTGGAATATATTTACTTTATGCAGCTAGGATCTCAGACTCTTATGTATGATTTTGATTCAGGAAGTCTCCCTTCAGCCCTGGCACTGATATTTAAGAAAAATAGTCAAGTACACAATTATAATACTAGACAATCTTCCACTCTCCATATATCTCGCGCAAGAACTCTAGTTTGCACTGGACCCAGGTTTTGGAATGCACTTGACCCTGACATTACACATGCTGTCAGTTCTACAGTGTTTAAACGAAAATTGAAATCTTATTTACTGAGTAACTATGGAAGTGATTCGTAAAGCCTATTTTTCGTGTGTTATTTATCAGTTAATGCTAAATTGTCAATACGTTTCACTCCCCCCTTTCCCGGGCCTGGCTGGTCTCTGTCCTCATGTCCCATTTTTTGTCCCTTTTGTACATAAATGTGTCCCTCTTCTCTCCCCGCCTCTCTCTTTAGTTATCATATATTTATTGCAATTTCTGTGTTATTTATCCAATGTTCTTTGAATTCGTAATGAGGAACCTTAATTTACAAGCATTGCTTCACTTAGGTCTCCTCGTCTTCCTTTAATTTTTTTTTTCTGTCTTAAGCTGTATAATGTATTTAGAAACAATGTTTTCTGCATACTCTGTTTTATGTATACCTGTATGTTTTATCATGTACTCTGTTTATTGTTTCATACACACTTGTATGTTTGTCATGTATTCAAACTCAAAGTTGGAAGACAAATAAAATGAACTTATGAACTTTATGAACTTATTTGCAGGAGGAGAGACCTAGGCTACGGGTCGCGATCACATCAGTGGTCGCGATATGGGTCATAGCACTGGCGTAAATCCGTGTTGATGGGGGGGGGGGGGGGGATGACTGAAATATTTTGACATTTTTTTCCAACAAGTTTTTTTTTTTATATGCAAGGAATATTGATATGTCCACAGTGGCGTACCGTGGGTCACGGAATTGGGGGAGGGGGGGGGCACCAGCAAAATTTTTGAATCACTGAGTGAGTGCGCTAGTGAGCGCGCGAAGCGCGCTCAGTTGCCAGTTATACTGACCTAATATAGACATTTTAAGGACAATGTCATTAAACGGATATGTATCTCACTAATCAAATAATGCGAGCGCGAAGCGCGAGCTGAAATTTTGTTATATTCACACCTAAAAAGGGACATTATAATCAAATTTGTGTAATCATGATAGGTACCTGTCTCGCTAAACAATGCGAGCGCGAAGCGCGAGCTGAAAACTTAGATAATTCAGACCTGAAGTGGGGCATTCTAAGGTTTCTTTGTAGGAATTAACTAGGACCATAAGTATTTCATTAACCAAATGATGCGAGCGCGAAGCGCGAGCTGAAAATTTTTGATATTCAGATCAGAAGAAGGGACATTTTAAGGACTGATTTTAGGAATTCATGAAGAGCAGACATATCTCACCAATCCACTAATGCGAACGTAATCACGGACAGGAAATGTTTCATATATACGAAGACCTTAACATGAGGCAACCACTTTTTGAGTCATGAAAAAGAAGCATATGTAACTACGTAAAACAACGATAACTCAAGTGCTAAGAAATATATTTGGTTTATATTGACTTGAAAACGGGATGTTTTAGTACAACAGGATTATATTTCTCGTTAAACAGACAATGCGAGCACCAGGAACAATGAAGAGGTAGGCCCTGGGCAAATTATGTTTCATAAAGTTATGATAAAAATGTTTCTTATGTATAATGTAACATAACATAATTATAATATAATATAACATTACAATGAATAATATTTTCTTCTTTCCCACTTCGCTTCTCTTCCTTTCTCCCTCTTTTCTCCTTTTCCCACTTTCCCAGTTTTTTTTTTTGTCAGCCGATGGGGGGGGGGATGTGCCCCCCCGTAGTTACGCCACTGTATGTCCATATGGTAAATACCCTCCAATATTATTATCTTTTTTACCCGGCCATGATGGTTAATGGTTTTATTAGAGATTACATTAAAAATGTTTTGACATTCCATCTTAATCCCTTCCCAAAGACCCCAACATTGATGAATTGGAAGAAACGGGGGTTTCTCTTCAATGTTATAATAAGGACATAAATATTTCGTTTGGAAATGGTGAACTGGCTCTTTATTTGCATTTTATGATTCAATAATATTGTTTTATTTGTTAAGCGGTATTTTAGGAAGAATTTTCACCAATAAAACAATTATCTCTTGTGATTTTTTTTTCATTTCTTTCGTAAAAACTGGGGGGATGTTTGTACAGGCCATCCCCCCTCCTCGAAAAGTGGGGGGGGGGGGGGGTATATTCCCCCCATCCCCCCCCCCCGGGATTTACGCCAGTGGGTCATAGTCATTCAGTTTGCTTTTAGCCTCACACTGGTGACGCTAAACTAGTAATAGTAATTACAATAATTCTTTCATTCTGTTCATGGTTTTGAGGTCTCAATGTCAGCTCTGAACAGGGCTATATCTAAACAGGGGCCGCGGAAGCGTGGGGAGGGGGGCTTCAGCCCCCCACTATTTTCCAAAACCGTGTACAAAAACATAACAATTACCATATGAATGTGATTTTTTGCATGGTCAGCCCCCCCCCCCCCACTTTTGGCTCAGCCCCCCCTTTTGAAAACCGTCCCGCGGCCCCTGCTAAAGGTGTGTGCGACACCCCAAACCACCCACTCTAGATATCTCGGTAGAACTGGGCTCCAAAATGGGAAAAAATAGAAAAGGGGGAGATTCAAAAAAGAAATTATTGGGAAAGAAGAAAGAAAGAAAAAATCGGAAAAACGGAGATGAAAATTTATAATTGTCGCCTGTCGGAAAATGGTTAACTGCCTGGCCATGCAGGTCTGTTCCAGTTTAATATTCATGATTACAAAAAGTTATTAGAAAGTCCCGGTTTTAGGCGTTAATCGCCAAGAAAAAAGTTTGCTTGGTTAGATTTGCATCCTGAGATTATAAAAGTGCTTAAAATGTCCCGTTGCTGGCTCTGAATATCGACAATTTTAGCTCATGCTTTGTGCTTTCATACATGTAGGCCTATTATGATTACAAAAAGTGCTTAGAATGTCATGTTTTAGGTCTAAATCGCAAAAAATTAGCTCGTGCTTCGCGCTCACATTGTAACTAAAATACATATTATATTTTAAAAATCTTCTAAAAACTTTTTTATTTAACTTTTAGCTCTTTATGCGCCTTGAGCACTCTACAGAGTGGACTTATCGCTTTATAAGTCACATTATTATTATTATTATTGTTGTTGTTGTTATTATTATTATAATTATTATCTTTGTTATTATAACTTTTTTATTATTATTTAAATAGGCCTACGCATGCTGTGATCGTAAATAGTGATTAAAGTGTCCGATATTTTGGTATGTGTGTTTTAAACCACGAGGCCTATATAATAAAACAAATCAAATCGCGCTTCCAGCTGAGCACACATTTATTACTTATAATTTTCCCAACTAATTCACGGTTGAACATCGTAATATCTATGATGAATCATATAAAAAGTATTATCATGATAATAAGGAGTGAGTAGGGGAGAGCGAAGCGAATCGGCCCTCGATAAAATTTTCTTTGCGGCCCGTTTATGTCCTTGCTGAATATTAAAGGGATGATCAGGGATGAAAATATTTATATCTAAATAAATAGAGTAAAATTCACAGAGCAAAATATTGAACATTTCATCAAAATCAGATAACAAATAACGAAGTTATTGAATTTTAAAGTTTATCAATATTTTGTGAAAACAGTTATATGCACATCGTCATGGATATTCATTAGGTGGGCTGATGATGTCACATCCCCACTTTCCTTTTTCTTCTGTTATTACATGAAATCATTAATGTGTCATTTTTTCACATAAAATGATGTGTAAATGATGTGTCTCCATTATGATGAAATAAGTTGCGGCAACAAATAACTAATGTACTTAATCAGTTGTCAATCCAATTGAATTGTTTTAGATCTTGGTAGAGAAATTTTGAATAAACCTAATTTTGTATAATAAAATACAAAAGAACAAGGATATGACATCATCAGTCCACCTAATGAATATTCATAAAGACATGTCTAGAACTGTTTCACCGGAATAATGCAAATCTTTAAAATTCAATAACTTCATTCATTATTTGTTATCCGATTTTGATCCGATTTTCAGCATTTTGCTCTGTGAATTTTACTTTATTTTTTGAGAAATAAATATCTCCATCCTGGGCCATCCCTTTAAATAAATATTACCTAGCCCTTTACATAAAAGAAATGACGGCTCTAGAAGAGCGGGGTAAATGGGATGAAGTCGCCCCGCTCTGGTGATCGTGGTGGTAATTAATATCGATTGTCGTATTTTTACTTGATGACCATCTTTTATAATTCTTTGATTTTTTTTGTTGGGGGGGGGGGTATGATATATGCTATTCTGAATATAACCACTCTTGATATCCTCCTACTGATAATTTTGTTGTCATTATCTAAAAAAAAGGTTCTAACGAAAAGCTCAAACAAAACAAAATAGAATAGGGTCTGCGTATATATTTATTTCATTTGGGAAGAAAAATCGCGCCATTTCTAATGAGTAAAGAGTATTTTGTGAGCAACTATTATTATCATTATCATTTATTTGTAACCTGGGATAAGATAATCTCCTTCTGTTGCCATGTACCTATCATTTTATGTTTTGTATAAATATATATAAACCAGTGAAAAAAAATAATTTATGGACATATACAGTTATTCTATTCAATTATTATCATTATTTGTCTCTTTCTCTCTCACTTTCTCCGTCATTTATCATTACTCTTTTTTCTACATCTTTTCCACACATTAATTCGTGTCTATTCCTTCATTTCCATTTCTCCCTCTTGTTGCCACCTGGGTTTTCTTTACTTTGAGATCTGTGTTCATCATCATATCAGCCATGTTCAGCCCACTGCAAGGCGAAGGCCTCCTCAAGTTGGTGCCAAAGGTGCTTGTCTTGTGCTGATGCAATCCAATTTATGCCAATGAATTTTGTGAGCACATCAACATCAACAATAATACATATATATTTTATTCATAAATTCTTTCATGTCGCATCAAACATTTACATTTGAAGATAAAGTTTATTTGAGTTATAACGGGATTTTTTTTCTTCGATAAATTAGAACATTCACTCAGCATCTTTGCTAGTGAATGTTGTAATATTTACTTTTTGTAATTCAATGTTCCAGACTTTAACCAAAGAAATACATTCAAGTCGAATTCATAAAATAACTAAAAGACGTCAATCAATAAAAGGCATCAAACCTTTAGAAGCTTTATGGGCATGCGTCATTATGTTTTTCATTTACAAATTACGGACGTTGCTTATTGATGACTTTCTTTTAATGATCAATCACAATGAGACGGTTCTGTGATGAGAGCAATGTAGATAAGACATTCAAAGACTTAAGGAAGTATACAAAAACAACATCTTTTTAAATTGATTCTATAGCCAAGAAGAATGGAACTTGTCAGGTCGGTAGTAACGGAAGGAAGGGATTCAATTCAACCCTAATAAACTTACGTTAGTGACACGTATACTCGCGGCCCCAATATGGAACATAAGCCCTCTAATTCTTATATCGTGGCATGAATACGGATTAATAAAGTCAATGATTAATATTCGTGATCATATTACAGTCACTCAATATGTCAATTATTGTTTAAATCCAAACGACGTCATCATCAGCTTTATCATTCTCGATTTCATCTACGCCGTCATCATGTTGATCTCCTTGACGCTGTGTATCGTCATCAACAGAATCCATAACATCTTTATTGAGTGTGACAGTTTCAGTAAGAGTTTCATCTAGGGTTTCATTCACGGGTTTGGTTGAATGACCATTATCATCATTGTTGCATGATTCATTGACTGTTTGATCGTCCACTTGTTTAGAAGTCACTTGACTCGATGTCGGGATATTCGATTCATTAGCCGTCACCGGTGTATCAATGTTTTCACCGTCTTCAAAGACGCTGAATGACTTGAGGTCACCAATGCTGATTGTTCTTAGCTTACGTGTGACACCGAGCTTTCCATCGGTGTCATCGTCACTGTCGCTGTCAACGCCAATAAAAATATCTTCATCATCAACGTCGTCATCATCTTCGACATCATCCACGGTTTCCATTTGTATCTTAGGAAGGGAATCTCTTTTTGGTTTCTCCTTACGACTGTTGCCTGGAATATTCTCAAAGTTAAAATGGTTGTCTGTCTTTATCTCTGTATTGTCCCACTCAGCGGGAGATGGTAGACTTGAGCCTGAGATTGATCTTGATGTGAACTTAGAGGGCGGTGATGTACAAGTAGATGGGTCGGATGAATCGGTAACAATGCTTTCATTATCCATGCCATCATCTGCGGAAGATACCAGGATAAAATAATGATTTACAAAGGGGACAAAATAATATACCCATGTGAATCAATGGGAAAGAAAACATAAGCAATCACAGTAGTAGGTTTACTGCAGCATCTCAGTGGAAACAAATTCTGAAAGTACTCCCTTCTAGAATGATAGCAAGTCAAACTTAAAATAATGTAATAACTAGAAAACGGGTATTCCATTTTGAATTGTTTATCATTAAATTTGGCTGTTTACTGGTGATGTTGGTGGATGTCAGATGGCCTCACAATGCTGGTTAACAGCCCTCGAAAAGACAACAAACCTGATGGGTAAACTGAATGCTTTACAACAGATCTCTGAAACATCAAACTAACCAATATTGAATGTGATATCAAGCTTCTCATGTTCCGATTCACTCTCTGTCTCCGCACCGACTCCACTCTGTCGACTTCCAGCTAGGATCACAGCAACTTGACGGGATTGATGAATGTCATCTGAGATTTCCTCCAAGTGCTTCAGAGCTCCTCGATACTTGGCCTTGCTTTCAGTGAGGGCGCACTGTAAGGCTTCAGTTCGTGTCTTCAGGTCGTTCAGCTGATAGAAGAATGACTTCTTCAGATCATAGTACTCTCTGTTTTTTTACAAGATAGAATGACACGAGCAAATAATTGTTAATGCAGAATGAGTTAGCCACATTCCTACATTGAGCAAGAAAAATTAAAGGATTACTCCGGGCTGAAAATCATATCTAAGTAAAAAGAGTAAAATTCACTTAGCAAAACGCTGAAAATTTTATCGAAATCTGGTAACAAATAACAATAATATTTAATTTTAGAATTTAGCAATATTTTGTGTCATATGTTATATGCACGCCGTCATGAGTATAGGTGGGCTGAAGATGGCATGTCCCGAAATTTGCCTTTTCTATGTTATTACATAATATCATAATCATTTTAATTTTTCATAGATATGTTGATGATATATAATATCAAAATAAGTTGCAGCAATGATTATTTTACACATTAATTCAGTAATCAATCAATAAAATTTTTGTAGTTCTTGGAGTACCAAATATAAAAAAAACACAATTTCATATAACAAATTACAAAAAAGAAGTGGGGAAAGTGGCATCATCAGAGTGCTCATAGCATATTCATGAAGGCATGGATAGAACTGTTTCGCCGAAACGATGCAAAACTTTACAATGTTCTTACTTTTTTATTTATTGTCTAACTTGATGAAGTTTTCAGTGCTTTGTCTGTCTGATTTTACTTGAGTTTTTCAAATAATACTATTTTCAGCCAGGAGTACTCCTTTAATGACAAGGGTATTTCGCCATACGTCCATCTGGTATAAAAAGTTGAACCAGGGCCCGCTATTGGTTATAAAAACTTCCCGGTGGCTCTTTCGACAACTCAAATGGGTCGCGAAATTTTACTGGTCCTTATCATGTTGTATAAAGTTGATGACAAAAGGGAACGCTGAAGCCCCCCCCCTGAAAATTAAAGCTACTCAAGCTATATATAATAAAGCTATGAATAGAATCATAATTTATATAAGATAAGGTTCTTTATTCACAATCTAAGTTTTCGCCCTTTTCCGGTTAGCTTTCATCTTACTATATGATGCTCCTGCAAGTGAAAGTTTACTAAATGGGGTAAATTTCTTGACTATAAAAAAATTGTTTAAAAAACAACAGTTAAAGGAAATTCCCAATACTTACGCTGATTTATTGATAGATCTTTTGAATTTCTTTGCCAGCTGATCGACTAGTTGTTGGCTGGTTATATAATGTTTAGAACGTTTCTCATGTTCGTTTTGACTTTCACGCTTCTCCTTTTCAGCTGCATTCAACTAAGAAATAAAATAAATTGAAGAAAAGACATATAGGGCCTATTGTTATAACAATATTGACCATGAATAAAAACGTAAATGTCATGACTAAATTCTGTCATATCCTTAACTGTGTTAACATTCTTATTTTGAGTGGATATACTGGTACAATTTATTTATTTTGTATTTTTTGTATTTTGAACAAAAAATTGTTGATGGAAATTGAATAAAAGTCTTGAATCTTGAATCTAACCGAAAATTTTGACCTTTGCGATACAAAATCAAAATTTTGTGATAGACATTGACATGATATCCAGAAAATAATACCATACTGGCCTTCTCTATTTTTTTTTCTTAGTCGTGAATTTTTTTTTTGGGGGGGTCCATGGCCCCCAGGCCTCACGCCCATCTGAACGCCAGTGAGCCGAATATTATGCGTGGAGTTTAAATATAAAGATAAAAAGATTTTTAAATCTTTTGAGATTTACAAGATAATCCTTGAGAATAAAAGAAAACAAATCCAATATTCGGATGGTCACTGTTCACAGCAGGTTAATATAAAATCCTTGAAATTCAGAGGACTATTGGATAAGAGTACATCATTAATTTGATCATTTCTATCATAATGATTAAAACTGTTACACTTACTTTCTCTGTGGATAGATTGAGCATTTCTTGAAGAGCTGAATCGAATCGTCTTCTAGAGGTTTGTTCTCTCTGTTTCCTGGTTGTAAGAGCGGCTTCTTCAGCTATTGAGATAGTTTCTTTAGCTGCTGAATACATGCTTGATGCTCGCTGATATCGTAACGCTGCTTCTTGGGCAAGCTCCTGAGCCTGTGGACAGAGAAAAAAAAATTCGCATCATTTCTAAGGATGATGATGATGGATGATAATGATAATGATGATGGTGACACTGATGATGATGATGATGATGACGATGATAATGGTGATACTGGTGATGATGAGGATGATGATGATGGTGATGATAACATAATTTGTTTAGCTCCATTTATCTCTGAAAAAACATTCAGAGTCGCTGGGTCCCATAATGTCACACATTAAAATATAGGCCTTTAGGTCAGATGGGATTGGTACAAGAATTCCAAAGACGAGTAGCAACTGACAGCAAAGTTCCATCATTTTATGTTTTTCAAATTCAGTTGCATGATGAGCCACCGTCAATTACCGATTTTTTCTACAATACGCAACTCTGAATATTCAAATGCGAATTAATTCAACAAACCACCACAACACAGAGATAGATCGACATTGTAGATAAAGTATTGGAATATAATAGAAGCAAGAGTCATTTGGCCTGACATTCAAAGAAATCTAATGAAAAAGGCTGTTGTTACTTGAAAAAAAAAAAGAGTTTTTGTTAAGCATCGTTACCATGGTAATTAGTTATAGGATGCCAAAGTAAACACAATTGCAATATGTATGCAGGGCCCAGATTTGTATGGATGGGAGGGGATGGCAAGGGATGGATGGAGACCACTAATCCCCACCAGTATGTCACTGTTAGATTATAGAAAACATAAAAAATAATAAATAAATAAATGAACCAGCGGTGACCCAACTTACCCTTCTTGCCTCTTCCTTGGCTGCATAATAACCCTGAGCTTTTTGAGCTGATTTTCGACATTTCTTGATCTTCTCATTCAAACTTTGTGTTGATTCGGTTAAGGTCTGTCGAAATGCTTGTCGAGATTCCTATCAAAATGTGTTGTTAAAACGGGAAATCGAGATATTGAGATATTTTTCTGATACCGATTTTGATGTTGATATTGATTTTTTTTTTATGAGTGAAGTGTATAATATGTAGCTATTAAGACTAGCACGATTCAAAATAATACAGGTATTAGACATGTATAGAGAAGTATATAAGTACAATCTTAAACAGAATTGGCCTGAACAGCCTTCGTCTTGGTGAGTAAGCTCCACCTGCCTACCCCCCCCCCCCAAAAAAAAATAGTAATACAACAATATTATGGTTATCATGAGCAAAATCATCACATTTTTGGTTGAAATAAAAAAAAAATACTTGAACTTTGGTTAATTTTGGCCACTTTTGTTGTCGGACGAAATCTTCACCATCAAATTGACATGATTGATTATTTTAACTAATCCTTTTAGAGACCAATGAGATAGACGGGGAGATATGACACGAGTGTGATGATAGATGAGGGAGAGAGGAAGGGAAAGAGAGGGGGGTCTAGAGGGAGAGAGAGATGGGGGTGGGAGACAGATAGTGAGGGGGAGGGTCGGGGGCAAGGGGGGGGGGGCATGCGAGAAAGAGTAATAAATGCAGTAATACATCCAGGGAGTAAGGAAGGATGAATCGTATGGGGGGGGGGGGGTCATCTCGACTTCAAGTTGAATTGATTTGAATTTATCATCAAATCTCACCGTATTTACGTTTTCACGAAACAGTACATAAACATAAAAAATGGTAATTGGAGCTTACGACTGTATACATAATATCAAATTGCTAATTGAGATTAGCTCTAAATAGATAATGTTATGATTAATTGTTTAAACAACAAATTATAATAACTCACATTATAAAAAAGTTAAGTACTAATTCTACTTATCACTGTTTCGGACAATGTTAGTCTGTGTTGAAAGAACCCAAAACAAAAGATTAGGAAAAAAATAGTAATGAGCTTTTCGACGTAATTTATAAAAATATAGATTAAGAACATTATGATTTATTTTTATTTATCACAGACGAGCACCTTCCCGTGTTTCATGTGATATAAAATCCACGGTAGCGTACGCAGGTTTTTTTTTTTTTAAAGGGGGGGGGGGGTCAAGCTAAATGAAATGCTGACGGTCTCCGGGTTGTTTCCTATATCCCCCCCAAAACAAAACCCACAAAAAAGGTCTTTTAAAAAATTAGGGGGGTTGGGTATCAAAACAATTTAAGGTGAGTTTGAACCCTTGTATAACCTCCCCCTGTATACGCAACTGCCATATATAATTACAATATTTTGATGGTTTGTGATTTAAAATGTATCATGCCTAGCTCTTTGAGGAAAACTGTAGCTCGTTTGAAAAATATTTGATAAATCGAATGCTCATGCAATACGATTTCGACTTTCTGAGAAAATTGTGATTTATGGAACTACTACATTAATTCACAGAACTAAAAGGTAAAGAAATATAACTTTCTCTGTATATAATCTTGTTATTCTGTGGTGGATCGAAAATGGAAAAAAAACCTAAACTTAGATAATTATGTCCCCGCCCCCGATTGAAGACAGTACATGATATAAGGTAGGCCTACATCAACATGACAAAATGAACCCGATGGTAAGGTCGTATTATGAAAGAGGAAACGGAAGTTGGAACCAGAGGCTAACATATACTTACATCTAATTGTTTTTCTAGTCGATTGATTTCCGCAGAAGCTGTATTTAATAGTTCAAGTTCTTCCTGTATAGACGGAAGTAAAAAAGGTAACTTTTTGTTAAAGGTATTCATCGAAAATCGGGAAAAAACAACAGTATATCAAGCTCAAAAACGAATTACTTCAAGTTCTGATTATTAAAGGACAAGTCCACCCCAACAAAAAGTTGATTTGAATAAAAAGAGAAAATCCAACAAGCGTAACACTGAAAATTTCATCAAAATCGGATGTTAAATAAGAAAAGTTAATTTCACAAAAAAGTGATATTAACATTCTGGTCTTTGTGCAAATGAGGGGACGGATGACGTTATTCACTCACTATTTCTTTTGCATTCAGAATGAAATATTCCCATTTTCCCCTCATTGTAAATGTAAAAGTAAGTTTTATTCCTCCCTGAACATATGGAATGACCATTGTTTTAAAATTTTACGGTTCAGTCAAGTTAGTCCTTATTGTAAAATTGGTAAAAATTGAAATATTGTATAATTCCATCAATAAAAAAACAAAATAAATATGAGTGAGCGACATCATCGACTCAGTCATTTGCATGTTATTGACTTGTGCATATATTATTTTTCACAAAATAGTTATTGACTATTTTGTGAAAAATAAGCGAAAGTTTAAAGTGTCATAACTTTCTTATTCTATATCAGATTTTGATGAAATTGTAGATGCTTGTTGAATTTTTCTCAAAATTGATTCAAATCAACATTTTGAGTGGACTAAAATTATTTGAATTGAAATTCTCTATTCAACATTAATTGAAAAATAAATATTTAAGATTGGAATAAAATCCAGAATTCCCTGTAGTCCGTCTTTAATTATGATTATGGAACACTGTGCATCGATAGAAACAAAATATGTTCTGAGTGATAGACCTAAAGGATAGACCTAAAGACCTAAATGATAGGCCTAAGCGAAAATCATGCTCAAATTGAATCTCCAAAGTCGATCCCCGTATACATGTTATATGCTATGGGCTATTACAATGTGAATCACAACACCTTCATTATGCACTATAAAAACTCCGGTGTTGATTTAACACCAGCCCGGAATCTATATATGTCCACATCAGAGAAGTATTGAAACAACACCAGTTTGGAATCAAACCGATGCTGTTTTAATACTAATTGGTGTTGTATAAACACCTATCTGGTGTTAGACCAAAACGAAACTGGTGTTGTTTAACACTTCTCTGGTGTGGACAGATAGAGATTCCGGGCAGGTTTTAAATCAACACCAGAGTTTTTGCAGTGTGATAATTTGACAGAATGAAGAAAAAATGAAAGAAATTAGAACATAAACATTGTCAGCAGTTGTTCTTGTTACAAAATGTTTTTCTTTTCAAGAGGTTTCTTTTCGAAACAAAATGAATTACACATTGCTGAAGCACACAATTGATTGTTGTTACACCCGATGTTATTACGATCGTCATTATATTTTATCTGCTATAGGATGGTAAATATAAAGAGGTTTGTCAATAATAATCTAACACAAAGAAAATGTCTTAAATTATAGGCGTCAACGTGACAGTCCATGTACATGTATATAATATTTCAACCCCTAGATCGTTATCGTTTGTAAATACATGATAAATCCTCTATTATCATGATCATGGTGTTTAGCTATAAATGTCCAAAGTTAATATGTTTCAACATGGAATTGCGATATCTGTTGTAAAATGCTTTCAAAATATGAAGATCAGCATTATCTGAACATTATCAACAATAGGTCTCTATAATAATTTATGAATAACTAGTCTACCAGAAAACATTGATTTTAGGACTGACGATCATACAAAACACTCATCATATAAAACACGAGCAGATATAGTTTTGGTGGTGCCCCCATAAAATATATAAATTTTTTAAAACGTGAATTTTGGTGTATCACTGAATTGAAATTTCAATATAATTTTTTTTAATATGCGTTTAAATCGACATTTCATATGCCAATTTCACCACCCCAAATTAAACAAAAATACTAAAAATAAGCAGTATTAAAATAACGCACTAATTTAGGCCTATGTCAAACCATGATACCACTGGGTATGATCTAAAAACTGCTAGAACTTCTTTTTTCTAGTTTATTACCATACAGCTTTATAATTCAAACATTACAGTTTGAATGGTTCTTCTTTCAGTAGTTCTTAGCAAATATCGGGATAACCTTCAATGTCTCTTCAAACATGACCTTCGTTCATTTGGTTAGATAATCTAATCTCGTATTTCTTGTATTGACATAACAGGTAAGTAATAAACCAATGCTACTTGAAGATATTTTCTGATCAAAGGTCTTTTTTGTGCTAGGTCACACCAGTGACACTGACTCCATGCTGATTACGTTATTTCTTATGACATACTATCGGGTCGGTTACATTAATGTGATTGTCGCATAACTAACATGATAACCTCTTGGCTCTTATTTCGGTCGTCACTTTAAATTACATGAAGAAGGATTTTTTATGTAATTTTGTGTAAGTGACATTGTCGCTGTCGTTATAATCACAATAAAATATTCATTCGTAAAACATCAATTTGTCTTCAGATTTTTTATTAACAAAATCAGCACATTTATTACGGCTAATTCCTTCGTGTAGATCTTTGTCGATAGGCACTATGTCTGTTTTTAAATGTATAATCCCTTTAAGGCTTTAGTAACAAGCCTGTAGCCTGGAGGGGGGGGGGTCGATCGAACACCCAAAAAGCAAGAAAACAGAGTAGGGAAACAGTTTTTATTTCGGAGACGAAATGGCTACCAGTTTTTACTGATGTCCTCTCCCTTTCCCTTTGTTTTTGCTTGTCGAATTTTTGTCGCCGAACTCCCCCTAATGACATCACTGGCTATATATTAAAGGGCTGAATAATCACGGTATTTACAACTGCATGTTGACTCTGATCATAATTGACAGCAACATACCAGTATATAAGGAACCTCACTGCCGCGGTCCCCAGCATGCTCATATCAAACGTTTGTTGTAACTGGGCTGAGAAGTACTTATATATCATTTTGTAATTGTAAAGCTAGATTATTTAAAACCATAGACATGTATAGGTCTACTAGTCTAGGTTGCTTATCCCCATTGGCGGCGGAAGCCAAAAATTTTAGGGGGGACCACCACACAATTTTTTTGACAATAAAAAAAAAAAAAGGTTATCAACCGCAAATTATAGGGGGGACGCAGGAAAAAAAATTGACAAGCAAAAAAAAAAAAAAAAAAAAAAAAAAAGGTTACCAACTAAAATTAAGGGGGGGGGGGATCGTCCCCCACCTAAAATTTAGGGGGGACACGTCCCCCCCCCCCCGCTTCCGCCGCCTATGCTTATCCCCCGTCCAAGTGTTTTTGAATGAAGCTTTTTGTGTATGCATTTAAGATTTCATACTATATAGCCTATACGCTCTGGTGACACCGATAATTAACTGACGTCTGTAGACTAAACAATATAATCATTCACGTAAAAGAATAGAGTGCAATATTGCCCAAAAAATCCTGTATAAAAGACATTGTCCTCATATGCAGTTCACTAGTTGTTCGAAACGGAAATAAATCGTACCATTTAGCTGATCAACATATCAAATTTAATTCTACGTTTCATGTGATACTTCGATGAATGTAATTCTAATTTACTGAATATAAACCCTTCTTTTAAAAAAAAGTACATGTATATGTAAGAGAGAAACTGATCGATCCACTAAAAGTATCGGCTCTTTAGTCAAATTTCGTTTCATTTATTTTTTTATTGATTGATTGATAACGAATTTATTTCATTCCAAAAAAATTTCAACAAAGTTACAAAGTAAAGCCAAATATAATATAACGTTATGAAATGAAATAGAAACCTTCTGAAAAGCAAAGCTTGTTATTGAAGGTTTCCTTCAATAAATAAGACATATTAATGCAAAATATATATACATAATATACAAATCATATCTTTCTTGTTGAAGTTCAAAATATATATAATATACAAATCATCATATCTTTTATATCTTTCTTGTAGATAATATTGAATCATTGAATCAATGATCTAAAAGAAATACAGCTACATGGAAAAGAATAATGTTTGGGGTTAGGCTATATTGTCAAGACAACAAAACCCACGGCTCCTGGTAAGTTATAACTTAGCTTTACTGCATACCAATCTGTAATGTTGCATAAATGAAAAAGAACTGAACGTGAACCATTAACATTAATCAACTTGATGCAATCAAACTTTAGCGGGGAAATGGATCAGGCAGTATACTGAATTCTCACCTTCAAAGACAAATGATCTTCTTATAAAATGAAATGAAATTTAATATGGAGAATAAATGATAAATATAAATTACCTTAATCCTAGGATCCAAAACTGCACCATCTTCAGCTTCCATATTAGCTCCAGACATCGTCCTTTGTCTTCACTCTAAACCATCAACAATGAAAACATCAACTCGTTCGGTAAAACCTTATACCATCACATCAAGTATTCCATAGCTCAGTTTTCAGAGAAGTTGTTTTTTGCGTATTAAAGCTAGGTGAACTCCCTCTTGGGAATGGTCGTGACGTCCCTGCTACTCACCCAATGCTAACTTTGGTCTTCGTAGTGCATGGGAAGTACTTTTCCAGATACTGGATGATGGAGTCATTCTCAGGCCAAGTGCGTATAGCTAGTTGCTTCTCATTGGCTGTACCAGATTTATGTGAACTTTGTTTTGTGCGCCAAAATTGGAAACAAAGGATTGTTCAATTGCGTGGATGAAGTACTGCCTGCCTGATGACGTCATTGTCAGAGGAGATATTAACGAAGTACATTCTAAAGCGATTATTTTTGGCTTAACACATTCCATTAATTTATGACTAAAACAAATCAATATTGGTATTCATAGTCCTTCTTATCATTTGAAAAGATAAATTATCATTGGTGTATTACAACAATTATTATTAGTAGTAGTAGTATCCATTATTGTTATTATTATTATTATTACAATTATTATTATCATAAAAATCATCATCATCACGATTATTGCCAATATTATTATAATTATTACCAGCACCAACACTATCATCCTCATTATCATCATCATCGTCATCGTCGTCGTCGTCATCATCATCATCATTATTATTATCACCAAGGATCATCATCATCGTCATCATTACTATTATTATTAGGCCTGTAACGAGTTGAAGGTATGACAGTGAAAATTATTGAATTTTAATTTTAATAAAGGGAGCTAATTTTTTTTTCTCGTGGTCAATAGATTGAATTGATCCTTTTGCACTTATATTGGATGATAAGATCTAAAATTTGGATCTACCCCGTAGATAAATAAAACAAAGAGGAAAAAATAAAAAAAAGACTGGGGGAAAAGCAAAGAAAATGAAGGAGTAACAGAAAGAGAATGAAAGGAAAAAAGGGTGTAATATGATAATTTGTTTAATGCTGTGTCATATCATGTCGAAATCTTTCACTTAATTAGATTTTCATTTTTTTCAATGGCGAAAATATTTATATATTATAACATATTATTATAAATTTATGAATTCTATAACAGTGGCAGACCGTTTTCATAATTCCCAATCCATTGACTATGGACTATCTTTTATTTCTGTCTCTACCATGCAGACACGCCCCTTAAGAGCGATCACCTCGTTTGGACCTTGACTTATTTAACCATACCCGCGTATATAATAATACTCATCAAAACAGTAGAAGTTGTACGAAAAAGATAATTTTCTCGAAATTCTGCGTGTTCAGATTCATTACTAAAATGTTAAAATTTATTTATTATTTATTTGTTATTGATTCGGTACTTCAAACATATTCAAGATTACAAAGCAATATCAATCATTACATAACATGACATAAAAATTACACAGGTACGTGTAATATTTGATAGAAGTTTGCCCAGTGCATCAGTTGGTGGCCAGGGAAGAGGAGAGCAAACTTAATCACTGTGACCTAATGGTCCCTCCGCCCAACCAACCGATGCACTGGGAATACTGGTAAAATATAGCTTGAAGAAAAATACAATGACAAGTGCCTGGATTATAATACATAATAAAGGTAAAACAAATAAATATTACGCCTTCATAACAAGGAAAAAAAGATATATTCAAGATAGAAAATATAATAATCGCCGTATAGAATTATTGCTTACTCCAATGGTGGATCCATCCAGCGCGGCGGGGGGGGGGGGGGGGGGGGGGGGGTGGGGGGGGGGGGCTTCCGGCCCGTGCCGAAGTGGAAAATGCCTGACATATGCAAGTGAATACATTCTTTTACTTATTATGCTTTATTTATTCACAGTGCTTGTCACATTTTTCGTGACATAAAACCTTCATCAGGGATTGGAGACCATTCTCCATTAAAAAAAAAAAAAAAAAAAAAAAGTGCCCCACCTTTGGAAAATCCCGGATCAGCCTCTGGTTCACGTCACACCGCACGATCTGACATTGCAAATACCAGTCATGGATATAAAATCCATTATAATCAAAGACAGACTATTGCATTTCAAAGAAAATGGAGTCATATTTTGAATGAGTGGATCCAGGTGGGGGCCGAATGGGCCGTTTCCCCTACTGGTGGTGCAAATATATATATAACAGTGCGTCCCACAAAAAACGAAACCGAGATTCATCGACGATTTATCATTTCTTAACCATAAATACAATAAACAAATGACCTACCATTGTAAAGCTGAGAATCTCCTCTTTCATCTGAAATTACTTAGATTATTTATCAGTCATGCATGAATGAGCAAAAACAATTTGAAGAGGGGATACAAAAAAGTCACTTGGCGGGATGTATCTGAGTTTCAAAAAAGAAAACCACATTTTTAAAAAGTTCAATATCTGCTCTTTAATTTGATACCTCAATTACAGAAAATGGTCAAGAAATAACAAAGTTCTGGTTATTTGACATAAGGCTTGAATTTCAATAATTTCATAAAATTAAGAGGATTTACAGGCTAGCATTCAGACTCACTTTACACTCCGTTTTGTTGACGATCAGCGATGCTTAAGTCTTTTGTTAATGTTAACCGCGTGACTAACTTCTGTGGAAAACCGTGAAAACACGTTTAATGAAATTATGGAAATAAATAATTGTTTTGAGGGAGCAGAACTTTTTGACAATTTTCTGTGATTAAGGTATCAAGTAAAAGGGCAGACATTGAACTTTTTAGGCATGTGATTTTCTTTTTGAAATTCAGATACCCCCCGCCAAATAAGTTTTTGGTATCCTTTCTTCAAATTGTTTTTGCTCACTCATGCGTGAATGAGGAATAATCTAAGTAATATCAAATGAAAGAAGAGATTCTGAGCTTTACACTGCTAGCTCATTTGTCTGTGATTAAGTTATGATAAATCATCGCTAAATCTCGGTTTCGGTTTTTGTGCACTGTATATAAAACGAAGAACAGAGAGAAAAAAGAGAGGGAGAAGGAGTAAAAGGAGGAGGTATATGGATAAAAGCGAATGAAATAAGGGGAGGGGAATAATTGGAAAAAATAGTAACTTTCAGGTCATTATATAACGATGAAAATTTTGCGAGCATTAAGAGTTTGAAGAAGATCTACTTAAGGACATGAGGCTTAAAATATTTAAATATGCACATGAACCCTACCATGCACAAATTCTTCTGCTCAGATTTTAATTTTGTGTTTAGTGATATCATGGACCTCTGTTCATGGTCACAAAAAGTGCTGAATGTAAAAAAAAAAATCAGCTCGCGCTACGCGCTCGCATTATGTAAGTAGGAATTTCATTAGAAGTACCTCTATTTTGAAGTGAAAACTATTCTTTTACTTGTTTTTTAAATTGTTCCTGACCCAAATCACTTTTTTTTGCATTGAAAATTTTTTTTTTTGCTTGTCAAATTTTCCCTTACCAAAATGTCAGTCATTTTTTTTTATTGAAAACCTTATTCATATATATGTATATTTTTTTCTTTGCTCATCAAATTTTGGTCGGCATCCCTATTAAAAAAAATCCTTCCCTGTTTCCAAATGATTTACAAATTCAAGAGAGGAAGGAGTAAACAGAAGAAATTTGATTTTTTTGTTAACGTGAACCAGTGAACTGGGCCAGCAGAACTTGTTTAAAAAAAGGGGCCTCACAAAATTATTTCAGACTTCTTGTAACTTTTAATTCAGATCCCTCATTCTTACTTTATCTTGTGTATGTATTGTAAATATGTTTCTTCTTACTTTTTCACATCTTGTCAACGTCTTTATCATAAGTCAACTAAGTTTTTCTTTTCTTGTATTATATTTACATGTATATCTATGTAAGGGACCCCTCTGTAAAACAGCGTTAATATGTTATCAACGCTTAGTAGGGCAATCCCCCGTCCTTTTAATGATCATTTCTTTGTAATGGTAAATATATCTATCATTGTTATTATATTCTAATTGACGGAAAATAAATACAATACAATACCCATAGTTTGTCTTTTATAAAGAAAATGGAAGTCATATCATAGGTCAAATTTTTCCGTGTCCGATGCCGGCCCCGGTTTATTTGTTGGTTCTCAACACGTGAATTATTAAAATGGTTATACTTGTACCCTGTGAAAACGAACAACCGATAGAATGGGCATACACCACCTTTAACCCCTTTTCACTCAATAATAATACTAGCACCATCAATGTTTTTTTTAATAAATATCTTTCCCTCTATTCATTATTATTTCTATTGTATTTGTATTTGTATTCATTTTATTTTAATTTTTTCTTTCTCAGGGGAGTGGGGGGGGGGGGGGAGCGGGTATTGCTCTGATATCAATATGGGGTTTGGAGGGAGAGAGAATATAGAGAGTATTGATATACATGTATATTGATATATTTAATGCTAAAACAATTCAAATGATACTCTCATGTCAGTGTATCTGACAACACTTTAAAGAACAGTATTCCCTTTAAAAAAGTAAACAAAACCAATACCCCAAAACAAATGAAAAGGTCAACTGCTCATTTGGTAAAAAAAGCTTTTGCTAGTTCTCCCACTCCAAGGAACACGCCTCTTCAACATTATGCAATCTGTAGTCGGTAGAGCCATTCAAATCCAACCATAAAGATATATCTATCCTAATCATATTTCAAAGAACCACATAACATTCTCAATCTGACCCCCCCCTTCATAAGTAACTACACACAACAGAAAAGTAAGTCCCCCCTTAAACAAACATCCATAATTTCCGAACCAATGAGAGTTTTAAATATATTTTTAACATGAGCGTGTAGGTAATTTTATAAGCTACCCTCTGAGAAAATGTTATGGACGTATTTTATGTCATGCTTCAGTGAGCACAACCAGAAGGCAAAATTGTCACTTTTCAAAAGTCACAAGCCAAATATCATGATTTTGATTCCACTTTATTGGAACGAATTCCAAATTCTCATCATGAAAAATAGTCAGAAGGCTTGTAAAAGGTACTTTCTACTAAAAGACGATACAAGTTTTTGGCTAAATTTCACGGTTGAATAAACATATGTTAAAATTTGCTATAATTTGATTTTTTACACATTTCTATCGATAAAAATGATCGAATATGATGACAGATATTGTTGGGAAGAGTATCTTCAACAATATTCATCGTTTCACGGATCAATGAACATTTAATGAAAACAAACAATACGAATTTCAAATATCATAGGCAAGTATTGTTTCATTTTGGTAACTGAAATGATCTTTCCTCTATACTTTTTCGTTATGTTCATGACCAATTAACATGATTTAATGATTAAAATGCGTTGAAGTAAACATTCACGTCATTAGAAAAAAATGCAATTGCTAACTTTGGATACCTGTCACAGACCTCCTTGCATAGTTCATTTGATTTGATTTTTACGAAAATCCCGATGTCTAATGTTTCAGTGAGCACGCAATATTCGAAATTTATGCAAATGAGAAGATAGTTTAAGGCCTTGGCCCCACTCTATGTAGTCCTTTGCCAGGACTGTTCTACTTTTCAGTTGATCAATAACACAATCCTCGACCTCTACGCCCGAAATGAAAACAGCCTCACGATTTCCTTCAAAGAGGGGATAGCGCGATCACTGGGGATGGCGCGCAGGGGAGAATAAAGCAAGGGGAGAGAAATAACAAGTACACCGACGTCTAGAATCTAGACTAAATGTTAATCTGAAGCCATGTGCGAAGTTTCATGAAAAAATTGTTGGCAGAAGTAACGAAAACGGTCCATGAACCAAACCCTCATTTCATTTTTGTTAAAATTTTGACTTCCTCTCTCATAGACATTGTGTACACTATGGGTGCATATGTTTAAGAATAAGTGACCCATTATTCAATAAGGTGGAACTTTTTTTCAAGGCTGTCTTTAGCAATGTCATTTGGCAGTTATGTTTATCAACCTACGGGCAGAATTCTGTGCAAAAATGAAATCGATATGTTTGTTTATGGATGAGTGAGCATGCATCAAAGTGGGAAAAGGAGCATTTTCAATGTCACAGACACATTTTGAGGGGTAATAAAAAGTGAATATTGGGGGCAAATTTGGTTTCAAATGTGACTTAGTTGCTGTTTTTATCATCCATCAGTTTTATCACCACACACTTTCCGAACTTTACATTTTCATGGTTGAGCGAGCACATTAAAAAATTTGGGAATGAATACTCTTTATACGGCATAAATGTATTCTTTTCCTAACAATTTCTCAGGATCAGTTGAATTTATGGACAAATCAGTGGTGGATCCAGAATTTTAAAATGGGAGGAGCGGAGTAATTGGGGGAGCCACCAACATTTTCCATTTTAACATGTTTTAACAAGTGGGATACTGCCATAAACCCCTATGATGATACGTCACAAACCATTGTGCTCACTCAACCATAAACATACGATATCAAAATTTTGTGTGAAGTGGCTAAATTATGGATAGTAAAACAGCATCAACACCATAAAATTCACCTAAAACAACCTTTGCCCAACTTTGTATTTGCACAATCTGAGAAACGACTCTTGTGACTTTCAAAACTGGTCATTTTTAATTCAATCTTTGATTACTCGTGCATGACTCAACTGATCATTCTCATCCCCCCCCCCAGGAATTGCTTAATGAGTGTACAAAACCACCTACGAAATACCACATTTCAAAATTAATCCGTTCAAAAGTTACAGTAATTTGATTTAGGGGGGCTTACTTTTTTGTTGTGTATAGATAGAAGGCATAGTTTATATGCTATGTATTATTATTAAACAAGTTGAACAAGTTAACATACAAACCCTAACAATGACAAAATATACAATTCATCCAAATGGTGTCTATTAAAATTTCACAAGTGACTTGATATTTAATAGCAACAAATACAATCAAAAACCACAAATGCTTTTGAATATTCTATACATATAAATACACTCCAAAACATAAAGTTGATAAAACCAATCTATTTTGATTCTTACAGTGAGACCTAGGCATAAGACTAATAATTGGATCAATTCTAATTCAGTTTCAAACAAAAAATGCCCTAAATCCTCTCCAACTTAACAAAAATATTATGACGATGTCATGAATGCATATTATATGAAATAAAATGACATGAATTTTTTTTGCAATAAAATTCAGATATCTAATGCTCACACTGGAGAATACATTAAGATAATAATTAAATTCTTCCTTTTTACATGACATATGTTGGTTTGTAACAGATAACTATACAGATGAAATATGTACAATGTACAAATATCTAAAGTAAAATATAAATGAAAAAAAAAAATCAATAATGAAAAGAAGTATAATACTGCACTAGTGTTGAGGCAAGCAGTGAACTATTAAAAGCCTTAGCCCATTTTCAGTCATCCCTGTTAATGTGATAATATCCCCCCATAATACATTTGGGTGGTCTTTCACAAACCTGTTTGTTAGTTACACTTAAAAGTTTAAGCCAGACGGTAACCCTTTCTTGTGCAAGACTGGTGACTCTTTTTTGTGCAAAATGTCATACCATCAACCCCTCGTTTTAACATACATGTACTTGAGTTCATTTTCAGCAGATCAAAGTTTGAACATATATTTGATTAATTTTTTCTTTCAGATGCTTGGTAAAACTGATAATTTTATTCTACAACAATCAGATTCCACCTTTGGCTGATTAGTAATCAAAATGAATGTAGAGGTGCTCAGTGGATAAGTCTCCTGACTTTGAAGGTCCCAGGTTCAAATCCCACTATGGCACCTGCATCCTTTGGCCAGACATTTATCTACATTTGCCACTCTTCGCCCAGGTGTAGTAAATGGGCACCCGGTAGGAAGGAATTCCTAAAATGCTCAAGCGTCCGATCAGGATAGCAGTGATAAAGCCAAGGTAATAGTATGCAGCGCTTAGAAACATCTAAAGCGCTATATAAATGTTGCATATTATCACAGAACGGAGACCATTGAAAGACCACTGAAAGACTTACAATTGGTGAGGTCTTACAGCGGTCTTCAAGATCACTGAAATTTGTCATCTCTGTGGAATGGCTCAGAAAGACCCATCAAAGAACTCTGAAAGACTGATGGATATTTATTGTCTTACTGGTCTTAAGACTAGTCCTATATAGATTTTTCAATGGTCTTTCAGAGATCTTTTATGCAACAAGTCATCTTTCAGAATTCTTTCCATGGACTTTGCCTTTCTTTGCCTCTCATGAGTCTTACAGTGATCTCCGCAAAAATCTTGAGACTGCCGAAAGATCATCGAAAGACTATTAAGACCTTTGAAAGTTCATCGAAAGACTGCTGAAAGACCATTTTCCTGTAAGACCGTTGTAAGACTGTTTTGAACCGTTTCAAAAAGTTTTGGAGCCCATGAAGACCACGAAGACCACTGAAAGATTGGTCAGGACTCGTGTAAGACCTCAAAGACCATTGTAGGTTCATCGAGAGATCTGTGAAAGATCAACCGAAATTTATGGTCTTTCAAAGGTCTTTCAGCGGTCTTGTTCTCTGTGGAATGGGGGTTTTAGCATCCATAACAGCTTTATGAAATGAATAGCCTCATCATACAGACATTCTCACCCACCACTTTCATTATACTTGCTATAATAATACATGGAGGTATGATAGCAACTATATGAATATACCATGGTATTATAATACATAGGCTGCGCATAATATTCAAAGTGAGTGGGGGGGGGGGGGCTAAACATGCATAAATCATAACTTGGTCATTGTGTGGATGGTTATTGTAAAACAGTTGGGGGGAGGGGGGGGGGGGCTGAAGCACCCACATGCAGCCCCCGACCCCAACCATCTTGCGGTCCCAGTATGTTGCTTAGGTACCCATCATTTGATTATTGTATTTGTTATATAATATGACTCAGAATAGACCTCTATTCTATAACAGGTTTGAGCACAACATCAAATAACACCACAACCAAGATATACACAACACTTTGACATCATGGTCACAAAGTCATCTATATTATCCATACTGTACAATAGAGCAGGAATGTATAAACCAATCAAAACTTTTATATATTACCCATTCACACAGTGGTTAAATAATGATTAGGTTTACACAAAACTTCAAAGGGAAAGTATAACCAACATGAAAAGTATATTTGGATAGAACAAAACACACACAAGCATAGTGCTGAAAATTAATTTACTTTTCTTCATCATTTCACAAAAGGTTACAATATTGATAATTCATTGAGGAATACAATTTTTTTTCACATCATAATGAAGAGAAAATGACAATATATCATTCAATGAAATACAAAAGAAATGGTGATTGATTTATACCGGAATGTGTTCTAATTATTTTCTTAGATTTTCAAAAATATTGAAATATCAGAACTTTCTTGTTTGATACCTGACTTTGATGACATTTTCAGCATTACACTTTTTTTTTAAATTTCTCTACTCCAAATCAACTTCTTATTGGGATCATGGACCTATATATGTCCATATTAGGATAGACTAGCCCGTTGAAGTTTTAAACTTGGATGATAAGCTAACATTTAGATCCTGTAAAGATGCACTGCAAAGTTGAATATAAAAATTACAACATTTCTTATGGTTTACGCTCTATTTGTGAGTTACGGGGGTCTCCACTTATATTTTAAGTAGTGGGACATGATAATGAATGAGTTCAAAGGTAAGTTTTACCTGTGCACCCATACATGGTTAAAGAGAAATTCCAGTAGTTGCAGTAAACACTGATTTCATGAGAAAGTCTGTAAAACAAGGCTTAATTGTCAGTATATCATCGAGGATCTAGATCTGGTACAGTTACATAAACTGAACTTTGTGAAATCTTGAAATCTACGCTGAAAAATGTTCAGGCTGAAGATCCCCAACACAGATAAGCGCACGTGGGACAGTGTATAATTATTGCTTCGAATGTCAAGGCCCGACGCTCTACCCGAATCCTGTGCTTATTTGCTGATTTCTCAGCAATTACACAATTTCTTCCAGAATCCTTTGGCTCATATGTTTTATTTATACAAACAGACACTTGGGTGGTAATTTCATTGGATTCTGTACGAACTCATTTTGATATCGTTACCAAAACTAGCATTTACCTTTAACTTGACACTTCAAGTTCCAGTACTTAATCATTGAGAGATACTCTTGCTCTTAAATATCAAGTGTCATGTGGACAATTGTGAGCTAATGATTAGCTATCCTATGAACATAATTTATCAAGAAGTGATCTTCTTGGATTCATTGATAATTTTTTTAAAAGCTGTTGTCATAAAAGTGGCCACTTGAAATAATAAAATATTTTGCTTGCAGTGTAGATATCCTGAATAAATATCTTATCACAGATGAATATTTGTTTTAACAAAAGACATATATACGTATGACAGGTAAACATGTTCTGTTGCACTATAGCAGGATGGCAAAATCTCCTTTCCAAAATCTAGAATTTCTTATTTACAAAGTGTAATGAATCTTGTGATACAGTTACACAAATAATTTATTATAGGATGCACTAACATATTTAAGCCTTACAATCAATGATGTATGTTTAGCCCAGATTATCACTTATACATAATTATACAAAGCATACATGTACGTACTCTTAAAAATACAAAGTGTTTTGTATTTTACTAAAAATCACCAAGTAAACTGGATATTTTTTTTCTTTTTATGCTCAGCTGAGAAAGAACAGTGCTTCAAGGATTAGGAGTTGCACAATAAAAGACTGCCCTCTCTAGTTGACGACAGAGTTAAGATCAGCAAAGTACTGATGCATAAGCCCTTCTTCAGCTGACATTCGAAGCGCTGGATTGCACATCATCAGACGCTGAAATGAGATGAGAGAGGAGTCATATATGACAGAGAACTGCAAATTTTATTTCAAAATTAATTACTGTTTAATTTGATATAATAATTGACCCCTATTCCTTCTTGTTTGGCAATGTAGCATGCAAAGATTCCATCATTTATAAAGGAAGTCTATGAGAATCATACAATCCATGTACAAATTATTGCAATCCATTAATCACCATTTAAATGAACAGTCCCAAGAACATTTCAGAAAAAAAAAAAAAATTATTTTGAGACTAAGAAACGCCGATACATGATTTTTTAAACCATGGTATTATAATACTTTAAGTCAGTGCTTCTCAATCTTTTTTACTTGAGGTCTACTTTGACTCTCAGATATTTTTAAGGCCCACCTTCCAAATGATTAAGAAAACATGAATTTAGATGAAAAAAATGTTTCGTGAAATTTGAACACAAAGTTCTGAAGCACATTCGAAACAATCAGTTTGAGAACTAATCTGCATTCACAAATGTCAGGTAAATGGGTGACAATTAAACTACATACACAATATGCACGCACATGAGGTTCACATTAAAGTTCGAAATCATAATGTGCATGTGCTATGCATGCTTTGCAACATGCATGATACCTAAGCGTGCTTTAGTTTGTTTGACCATGGACCTACTAGGTCCACATAAAGTCCATGACAATTTCCATTGAAAAAACAATTATAAACAATAAACAAAGAAATACATATTAGAAATCTAGAAAACAATAAAATACAAAAGAAAACATGATGATGTGATGTTGAAATTTTTGAAAAAAAAAACTTTTGATCAGATGGATATAAGGAGTCTGTGAACCAAAAATTAGCATTTTAGGGGCATCATTTAGTTAATTAGAGCAAACTTTTGATTTTACACATAGATTGGCATAGGGGTAATTAATTAGTAATGAGATTTTTCACAGAATTTGACCTTACAGCTTTGTATATTATGCCATGGGTAATGCGCATGCCAATTTTCGTCGTAATCACGCAATTGATGGCCGAGATCATAAGATGGGGGGGGGGGGGGGCTGAATCAGCACCCACCCCCCCCCCCCAGTCTTCTTAGGTGTCAAAATAGCCCAGTCTATATAGTGTTAACCCTAAATAGACTGGGCTATTTTGATGCCTATGAAGACTGGGGGGGGGGGGGGGGCTGATTCAGCCCCCCCCCCTATGATCTCGGTCGTCGACTGCGCGATCGCGATGAAAATTGGCACGTGCGTTACCCATGGCATAATCTCCAAGACTGTAGGATCAAATTTTCCGAAAAATCTCATCATTCATTAATTATGCTAATTTATGCGTAAAATCAAAGATTTGCTCTAATTAACTAAATAAGGCCTCTAAACTGCTATTTTTTTATTCAGAGACTCTTTGTAGGATTCTGATCAAATTCAATATCACAATTCTTTTCTTATGTATTTTATTGTTTTTTTAATTTCTTATGTATTTCGTTGTTTTTCGACTTTTTGTTTTATATTGTTTTTTCAATGGAAATTGTCCGGGACTTTATTCTGACCATAAACAAGATGAAATTAATTGAGTTTGATTAGTAAAATTGAAAATAATGATACATTAATGAATTTTGGCTAAAAACACAATTTGCATTGGATTTGTACACAAATTCGCTTTTTGAGCAATTTTGGGTCGACATGCACTTACAAAATGTTGCGTAATTTCGGAACCACGTACCCGGGCGTCGCAAATTTTGTCTCAAAAGTTGTGCAAGATTTGAAAGAAAGAAGTCCTGGAACAGCGCGGCGCCAGCTTTTAACGTTACAGATTTATCGCAAAAAATGTCTTTTTAGGGTTAAGCTTTCACATGATTACCTTTTTCAAAGTGGACTGTGAGTATGAGAGTTCACAATAATCAAGATACAGACCATGCACAGGAAATGATACTGTAAAACATTTGACTCCTAAACTCTTTGGATAACAGAACAACAGATCAATATTGATCATCTATTTATATAGCATATTAGCCATGTTGATATGATTAATGTATCTCACCTGTAATAAATCTCTTCCTGTAGCCGATAGACTGGGTACCACTGAAGCTAGTGGGGTTGTCACAGGATAAATAGGGTATGGCTAAAAGATACAATAAGAAGCGTTCATGACTAATAGATGGAATAAAAGAGTGCATGACTAATAGATGGAATAAAAGAGTTCATGACTAATAGATAAAATAAAAGAGTTCATGACTAATAGATGGAATAAAAGAGTTCATGACTAATAGATGGAATAAAAGAGTTCATGAATGATAGATGGAATGAAAGAATTCATGACTAATAGATGGAATAAAAGAGTTCATGACTAATAGATAAGATGGAATAAAAGAGTTCATGACTAATAGATGGAATAAAAGAGTTCATGACTAATAGATGGAATAAAAGAGTTCATGACTAATAGATGGAATACAAGAGTTCATGACTGATAGATGGAATAAAAGAGTTCATGACTAATACATGGAATAAAAGAGTTCATGACTAATAGATGGAATAAAAGAGTTCATGACTAATAGATGGAATAAAAGAGTTCATGACTAATAGATGGAATAAAAGAGTTCATGACTAATAGATGGAATAAAAGAGTTCATGACTAATAGATGGAATACAAGAGTTCATGACTGATAGATGGAATAAAAGAGTTCATGACTACTACATGGAATAAAAGAGTTTATGACTAATAGATGGAATAAAAGAGTTTATGACTAATAGATGGAATAAAAGAGTTCATGACTGATAGATGGAATAAAAGAGTTCATGACTAATAGATGGAATACAAGAGTTCATGACTAATAGATGGAATAAAAGAGTTTATGACTAATACATGGAATAAAAGGGTTCATGACTGATGGATGGAATAAAAGAGTTCATGACTAATAGATGGAATAAAAGAGTTCATGACTAATAGATGGAATAAAAGAGTTCATGACTAATAGATGGAATAAAAGAGTTCATGACTAATAGATGGAATAAAAGAGTTCATGACTAATAGATGGAATACAAGAGTTCATGACTGATAGATGGAATAAAAGAGTTCATGACTAATACATGGAATAAAAGAGTTCATGACTAATAGATGGAATAAAAGAGTTCATGACTAATAGATGGAATAAAAGAGTTCATGACTAATAGATGGAATAAAAGAGTTCATGACTAATAGATGGAATAAAAGAGTTCATGACTAATAGATGGAATAAAAGAGTTCATGACTAATAGATGGAATACAAGAGTTCATGACTGATAGATGGAATAAAAGAGTTCATGACTAATACATGGAATAAAAGAGTTCATGACTAATAGATGGAATAAAAGAGTTCATGACTAATAGATGGAATACAAGAGTTCATGACTAATAGATGGAATACAAGAGTTCATGACTGATAGATAGAATAAAAGAGTTCATGACTAATACATGGAATAAAAGAGTTCATGACTAATAGATGGAATACAAGAGTTCATGACTAATAGATGGAATAAAAGAGTTTATGACTAATACATGGAATAAAAGGGTTCATGAATGATAGATGGAATAAAAGAGTTCATGACTAATACATGGAATAAAAGAGTTCATGACTAATAGATGGAATAAAAGAGTTCATGACTGATAGATGGAATAAAAGAGTTCATGACTAATAGATGAAATAAAAGAGTTCATGACTAATAGATGGAATAAAAGAGTTCATGACTAATACATGGAATAAAAGAGTTCATGACTAATAGATGGAATAAAAGATGGAATAGATGGAATAAAAGAGTTCATGACTAATAGATGGAATAAAAGAGTTCATGACTAATAGATGGAATAAAAGAGTTCATGACTAATAGATGGAATAAAAGAGTTCATGACTGATAGATGTAATAAAAGAGTTCATGACTAATAGATGGAATAAAAGAGTTCATGACTAATAGATGGAATAAAAGAGTTCATGACTGATAGATGGAATAAAAGAGTTCATGACTAATAGATGGAATAAAAGAGTTCATGACTGATAGATGTAATAAAAGAGTTCATGACTAATAGATGGAATACAAGAGTTCATGACTGATAGATGGAATAAAAGAGTTCATGACTAATACATGGAATAAAAGAGTTCATGACTAATAGATGGAATAAAAGAGTTCATGACTGATAGATGGAATAAAAGAGTTCATGACTAATAGATGGAATACAAGAGTCCATGACTAATAGATGGAATAAAAGAGTTTATGACTAATACATGGAATAAAAGGGTTCATGAATGATAGATGGAATAAAAGAGTTCATGACTAATACATGGAATAAAAGAGTTCATGACTAATAGATGGAATAAAAGAGTTCATGACTAATAGATGGAATACAAGAGTTTATGACTAATACATGGAATAAAAGAGTTCATGACTAATAGATGGAATAAAAGAGTTCATGACTAATAGATGGAATAAAAGAGTTCATGACTAATAGATGGAATAAAAGAGTTCATGACTAATAGATGGAATAAAAGAGTTCATGACTAATAGATGGAATACACGAGTTCATGACTGATAGATGGAATAAAAGAGTTCATGACTACTACATGGAATAAAAGAGTTCATGACTAATAGATGGAATGAAAGAATTCATGACTAATAGATGGAATAAAAGAGTTCATGACTAATACATGGAATAAAAGAGTTCATGACTAATAGATGGAATAAAAGAGTTCATGACTGATAGATGGAATAAAAGAGTTCATGACTAATAGATGGAATAAAAGAGTTCATGACTAATAGATGGAATAAAAGAGTTCATGACTAATAGATGGAATAAAAGAGTTCATGACTAATAGATGGAATAAAAGAGCTCATGACTAATAGATGGAATAAAAGAGTTCATGACTAATAGATGGAATAAAAGAGTTCATGACTGATAGATGTAATAAAAGAGTTCATGACTAATAGATGGAATAAAAGAGTTCATGACTAATAGATGGAATAAAAGAGTTCATGACTAATAGATGGAATAAAAGAGTTCATGACTAATAGATGAAATATAAGAGTTCATGACTAATAGATGGAATAAAAGAGTTCATGACTGATACATGGAATATAAGAGTTCATGACTAATAGATGGAATACAAGAGTTCATGACTGATAGATGGAATGAAAGAATTCATGACTAATAGATGGAATAAAAGAGTTCATGACTAATAGATGGAATAAAAGAGTTCATGACTAATAGATGGAATAAAAGAGTTCATGACTAATAGATGGAATAAAAGAGTTCATGACTAATACATGGAATAAAAGAGTTCATGACTGATAGATGGAATAAAGAGTTCATGACTAATAGATGGAATAAAAGAGTTCATGACTAATAGATGGGATAAGAAATGAATTAATCAATTATCATAAGAGGACGATTGGTCCTGTCCATATATTCATGCTTTCTATGCATTCAGGTAAAATAATCACCACCAGTCAACAGTACTTATAACTTTGCTTAAAGCCCACTCCATACAACATGACCTAATTGACCAATGCAATCATAAATGGTTGGAATAGCAAGTTACTTTCCATTCATTTTTTCACCAAAAATTCCAGCTTTGAATAATATGATCTTTTGTATTAGAATTTTCATACTCATATCTAAAATAAATTTGATTGAAAAGGAATTAAAGATGGGAAGATGTGAGTAATATGGAAAGAAAGGAAGAAAGTGCACAAGGAGGAAATATATGATGATATGGCTTACCTTAAAATCAGGTAACTTTGATATTCCAGGCCATGTGTCTTCAGTTGGTGTACCTAAGAGTTTGAAGATCCTCTTCAACTGATCCTCAACATCATTACCAGGAAAAAGAGGGCGCCCTGCATTAGCCATCTCTGGACAATCAATGAAAGAAACATCACATCAGGGTTTAATCATATATACATCACATTAGTCATATCTGGACTATAATGAAAGAATGAAATGGGGCCATCAATAATAATTAAAGGAAACCAAAACCCAAGAAGAGAAGCAATCTTATTGGAAAGAGTAAAATGAGAGGAACAATTTAAAACACATTTCATCAAAATCGGCTGTGAAATAAGCAAGTTATGGATGTTTAAAAGGTCTTGTTGTACATTCTATGGGGATCCTCATATTGGCAAATATGCTTCAAAATGGCTGATTTTGTGGACAACTCTTTATTTGTTTTGTACCATATTTTTCAGATTTTCCCCATTATCTTTCAAATTGCATATTACCTCATTCTGAGCATAATATGTCATGGGAAAATATAATCCACAATATATATGCCAAGGCCAGGAAGAAATGATGTGAAATATATAAAATAAAGGGGAAAATCTGAAAAATTGTGCACAAAACAAATGGAGGGTTGTCCACACAAATCAGTCATTTTGAAGCAATGTTTGCCAATTGGAGGATCCCCATAGAAAGTACAAGACTTTTTAAACATCCATAACTTGCTTATTTCACAACCTATTTTGATGAAACTTATCCAGTTGAGGAAGATGGGTACCTGGCAGGAATTTATTCCTTGAAAAGTATATGTGCTGTAAAAGGCATGCCTGGCTATTGGCTAACGCTGCTAAAGCCAGTGTAATAATATCCAAAACCCTTTGGAAGCACATAGTAATGTTAAAGCATTGTTGGCTCAGTCCTTAACACGTCTGCCGTCATGGGTTCGAGTCCACCCCAGGCGGATGACTGAAGCCAGAACGTTGTGTGTAAACGTCTCTCCCATGTTTCATAGATGCAGGTTATGTTACAATGGAAAACACTCCGTCCCTCGGATAGGACGTTAAATTGAGGCTCCGTGTAGAGGAGAGTCACCACCTTTGCACGTTAAGAATCCACTGCACTATTCCTATTAGAGTAGGGGGAAACACCGGAGCAGTGGTCCACCTGCACTCCCCCCAATCAGTTATATCGGGAGGAGAGACCTGCGGGTCTTAGTGAATCAGTTCGCTTTTCGTCTCCCAGGCACAGGTGACGCCAAACAAATAATAATAAATTGAATGTATTTTACAAGAACTACAATAAATTGTATGTATTTTACAATAACTAACTATAATCATTTAAAGGTCAAGTCCACCCCAGAAAAATGCTGACTTGAATAAATAGAGAAAAATCAAAACTAGCATAGTGCTGAAAATTAATCAAAATCGGATGTAAAATAAGAAAGTTATGACATTTTAAAGTTTCGCTTATTTTTCACAAACAGTAATATGCACAACTAGGTGAGTCAGTCGATGATGTCCATCACTCACTATTTCTTTTGTTTTTTATTCTTTGAATTATACAATATTTCATCTTTTATAGACTTGACAATAAGGACCAACTTGACTGAACCATATAGTATTAAACAATCCTAATTCCACATGTTCAGGGAGGAATTAATCGTTGGTATCACTTGACAATGAGAAAATTAGAATATTTCATATAATAAAATACAAAAGAAATAGTGAGTGGATGACGCCATCAGTCTCCTCATTTGCATACCAGCAAGGATGTGCATATAACTGTTTTGTGAAATTAAGCGAAAATTTAAAATGTCATAACTTACTTATTTTACGTCCGATTTTGATGAAATGTTCAGTGTTTTGCTTGTTGGATTTTACTCTTTTTATTCAAATAAACTTTATGTTGGGGTGGACTTGTCCTATCAATGAATGATTATTTACCTGCAAATATACATCCAGCGGACCACATATCAATAGATGTAGTATAGACCTTAGCACCAAACAATACATCAGGTGGGCGGTACCAAAGGGTCACTACCTCTGCTGAATAACAACGTACTGGGATACCAAAGGCACGGGCAAGACCAAAATCAGCTAGCTTCAGTTCTCCATTCTGGGTAACATAGAATAGGTTGAGTAGGAAAAAGTTTTGAGAATACAAACTTGTAGTTTTGCCTTAGTTAAATCGGTTGGGACCAAAGAAATCTCTTTCACTTCTAAAGGAGAAATTTCACTGAGAAGAGATACATTGTAGAACACCAAATTTGCATAATAAGAATCTGGTCTAAAAATTGTTTTGACTTTATCTGACTTCTAGAAGGTGGGATTGAGGCAGTTCACCTGCGTCTCTCACATGATTAAAGGACAAGTCCATCCCAACAAAAACTTGATTCGAATAAAAACAGAAAAATTCAACAAGCATAACACTGAAAATTTCATCAAAATCGGATGTAAAATAAGAAAGTTATGACATTTTAAAGTTTCGCTTCATTTCACAAAAGAGTTATTTGCACATCCCGGTCGGTATGCAAATGAGGGAACTGATGACATCACTCACTCACTATTTCTTTTGTATTTTATTATATGAATTATGAAATATTTTGATTTTCTCGTCATTGTCATGTGAAATGAAGTTTCATACCTCCCTGAATACGTGGAATTCCATTATTTTAACATTTTGTGGTTCAGGCAAGGAGGTTTTAATCGTCAAATTCGTAAAAATTGAAATATTGTGTAATTCAAACAATAAAAAACAAAAGAAATAGTGAGTGAGTGACATCATTGACTCTCTAATTTGGATGTAACTGGCTCGTTCATATAACTATTTTGTTAAAAATAAGCGAAACTTTGAAATGTCATAACTTTCTTATTTTACATCCGATTTTGATGAAATTTTCAGCATTGTGCTTGTCTGATTTTTCTCTATTGATTCAAATCAACATTTTGTTGGGATGGACTTGACCTTTAAGTAATCTTTCAGATTTGTTTTTTTTTCTAATTCTAAATGTACATTATATTTTGATGCACTGCAGACTGGCTTAGAAAGCCTGCTGAGAAATCACATTCAGTAAACTGACATTATCACAGTGCATCTATTCCCATATATGATGAATGTGCATCTATTACATGAAGAGGTAAGTTCAAGCTCTGTCTGGCCAAACTAACCCTCAAAAGAGTTTCTATAGATATGTGGACATTTTGTGAAGGATAGGAATTGCAACAACGAAAACAATTTGTGTGCACATTTTATGAGAGCTGATAAAGCTTACTACATATATGTTAAAAATGCAAAAGCATCATATAAAAATCAAGGAGTGTAGAAAACAAAAATAAAATACTGTTAAATTCTGCAACAGACCCAGAGAACTGGCATCACTTCTTATCTCCCACTCAAGATTAACACAAACTTTTAAAGCATACAAGATGCTATTGCATGGCTCAGAATAGGCATGGACCTATGGAGTAGGATACAGAGATATTCAAAGATATATGGCCAATGCTTCAATTTTGGCCCTTAACCCTATCCAGCCCGGGGGGATTCGCACAATATTTTTGCCGCATGAAATTTTTTGACCACGCTGTTTGCCGACTTTTTACTTTCAAGTCTTGCGCAACTTTTGAGACCAATTTGCATCATCCGGGTACGCAGTTCCAAAATTATGCAACGTTATGTAAGTGCATGTCAGACCAAAAATTGCTCAAAAACGTGATTTCGTGTACAAAGTCAATGCATGCCAATTTTTGGCGCGATCGACGGCCGAGATCTCAAGGGGGGGGGGCCTGGGAGCCCCCCCCCCCCGGCCATATGAACTCCCAAAATACCCCGGCCTAGATTGGGTTAAACGTGTTACATGTACTTTTCTAGTAATTTATGAAATAAGGGCAGCCATTTACTATAATCATTTTTATGTGGCCCTCCCCCCCAAAAAAAGGGATTAAAAAAAATAAAAAATTGTGTCACTTCCCAAAATCAATAAATATGGCCAAACTTCATTTTACATACGATGTACATGTAGCTATTTATGACGTCATTTAAGATTACTGCGCTCTATGTTGGGCATTGAATTGCAATGATTATTTGTATATTTTGCACACTCCTGCAAGTGCATTAGACTGTTCAATATAGTATCATATCGAACAGCAATTTTTGTACAGTATGATACAGGTCTTCATCGGATTTCAGTGCTTTGAGTAATAATCTCCCGCACCGAAGGCAAGTGATGCAGACCAGAACACCCTTTGCCCATTTTCAATACTTGAATACATCATCAAAACATTCAAGGGTCTGTGAAAACCCACCTCTATGCCTCACCTTATTGATAAGGAGATTCTGTGGTTTAAGATCACGATGAAGAACATGATGACTGTGACAGAATGCTAACCCTCTCAATAGCTGGTACATGAACGACTGTACAAGACAAAACAAAAAAAAATGTGTTCACTTGTCTGTTAATGGGGCTATTACATCTGGACATTTGAGCCAGCTTACATGTATCCCCATGGCAAGCTGGGTTTTTTTTCTTCATATTTTTATTTTTGGTATCAAGAAATCAACAATTGTCAAATGGAAATTCTCGATAAATACAAATAATCGTTTAAAAAATAAAAATAAAAAGAGAAAGAAGTTGAATGATAATGACAATGTGCTCACAACATGAAATTCAAAATACTGTATGCTGATGCATAAAAAAAGAAGAAATAGATGTACTTTTCTTTTTTTATTGCCATTTATTTATTATCAGCATCATTAACACAGGAATAAGACCTATCATTATCCTACATGTAAGTAAAGAATTATAAACTTTATTCTTGATAATTCATCTTTTTTTTCCAGACATGTGAAAGAATCTGTATATTCTGGTGGATGTCATAACATCATCATCATCATCATCATCATCATCACCATCACCATCACCATCACCATCACCATCACCATCATCATTATCGTCATCATCATCATTGCCATCATCATCATCATTGCCATCATCATCATCATCATCATCATCATCATCATCATCATCAATGTCCTACCTTCACAGTATCGGGATCGATTTCCCCATTGCACGTGTCAAAATATTTCTTGAGATCCTGATCACAGTACTCAAAGACAAGGGTAAGTTTCTTCTCACTGTGGAGGACATCATAAAGCTGAACAATATTCTTGTGTTTGAGTTCCTTCAGGAGACAGATTTCCCTCAGCGCAGAACTCGGTACTCCCTAGGAGAATCACAAAATCAAGAGACAAAATTCTCTGTTAGAATTTGCAATATTTTGTACAGATGCACATTAGTTATGGAAAAAAAAAATTTATTCGCTAGCTGCATTTACAACAAACTCAATTGACTACGTCAGCAGGAGATGACTGAGTGCAAAAAAAAATAACCTTTAAACCTAAATAAAAATTTTAATTTCTATGAAAGTTCTTGTCATGATCACATATAAGGCCTAATTAAAGATATTCTTAGCAAAGTAAGATTTTATCACAGAAAGTCATTTGATTTTTTTTCCTGAGCAATTCATCCCGACATCATCATCATCTATGTCAGTGTGATTATAGAAAACGTCCATTATATCCATTCTTTACGTCATTATTGGTGGCATCCTCATATCTACATGTAGGGAGAGGTTCACACATACTTTGCAGTTTGAGAGCTGCAATCAATATCAAGCGCCACTTTGAAAATTTGTTGTTAAAGTGTAAATCCCCTATTGATTGATTTAGCAGCTCATCGAATCTTCCCAAACGGTACTTAATAACTATTTGTATTGAAAAATTAAAAAACTACTGATTTAAAGTGACCTACCTCATCATCATCATCTAATCGCACCCTTTTAAGGGCTACTATCTCCTGTGTGTCACGATTCTTTGCTTTAAATACAGTTCCATAAGTTCCTGCACAGAAAGTTAAAAGACAAAAATAAGTAAGCCATTGGAAACACAAAGGCGATCTACCCAAACAAACCTATGATTTCTCAGTTATAGGACCAAAGTTATCGAATCAACTGCCTATCCAAGTACGCCAAATTTCGTCAACAGAAACATTCAAATCCAACCTCTTATTACAATTTGATAGTGTGTTGTGTTCATGAAAATTCCAATATTTACTCTATTTCCATTTCTATTTCATTTCAATTATTGTTCGTGTTTATTTTGTATATTGAATTTCATCTTCTTCTTCTGTAGATCTATAACTTATAAGTGTATCCTTCTTGAACTTGCCATGAGCTCCAAAAAGTGGACCTGTGCAATTTTAGATTTATAAGTAGCCACTTTTATCATTATCATTACAATACGCAAGGTTTTATTATTGTAATTGTGCCCTTTGAGTGTGATAAAAAAAAAAGTTGTGCCATGAGGGAACATTGGGGCGAGTCTGACTCTTTGCAATTGTCTTTATAATTTCATTTTCTTTTACCTAACAATAAACTAGAATTTAAGAGTTGAAAAAAAAAATTGACATGTAAACGATGCACAATGTGACAAGTTTCCTTTTAAGACTTTATTAATTCTTGCTAATATTCCACAATGTCTCATAATAACGACAAAATATGATTTTATATTTTACACGCCTTGGGTGTCCAGGGGCGGATCCGGGATTATTGGAAGAGGCGGCTAACTTTTTTGACTTCCGCTGAAGATCATTCGAGGGCCCCGAAACGGGTTGACAGTCGGGGGGGGGGGGGGGGGGGGGTTGGGGGGTCGACCCGATGCAAAAATAAAATCACAATCAGATATTTTTGTGATGCGATAAAGCCATCCCCCCACTCGTTCTGCGATCCCTGGTTTCCACGGAGGTTTGGATTTGGGTGTCCATGTTCATATTTGATATCCAATCATGCGTTTTTATTATTTTGTTTACAATTATGTCAATTATAAGAAGAACTTTCTGCAATCATTGGTTTTGCAAATTAAGTTATGAACGTTCAGTCGCATTCAGGGCCTACATTTCCTTTTTAAAATATTCATAAGTTTCCTCCCCAATCATAAATTACCCGGTGTTAAAATTCTACAAATCGATAAAGGTGCTTTTTTTTGTGGTCAATGTTGTTATTCGAATCGTGACAGAATTCTATTTTATTCTATTTTGACAATAAAATTATGACGTTGCTTTTATCAAATGCATTTTATTTATTTTGGATTCTGAAACAAATGTATAATAAACGAAAAAATGGTTCGCTTCCTAAAAAGATATTTTCTACGGTTTCATTTGTTCCTGAATGTCCCATGCGGCGGATCCGGATACGACAAGGGGCCCAAACTGATGACTGCCCAATTACGAATGGACGTTTTCGATGTAGGTTTTAGACGTTTTACAAACGTTTTCGTTAAAGAAAAAAAACGTTTCGGAAGCTCGATGAGATGGTGATGATTGTGATAATGACGATGACAATGGAGATCAGATTATATATGGCCGTAATTACAATAATGATGTGAAATCATTTTAACAAGCAGTCTACCTTTTCATTGCATTCCAGACTTCCTATCATTAATCTTTCAATTTTTATAAATTATGTGCCAAAAATTATCACTTTTGTTTTAATTAATTCACGTTTTAATCATATTAACTGTTATTTTCTCTATCTTTGACTCGTGATTATGTTATCATCCAGTGCTTTTAATGAATTTGAAATAAATGCAGAATTGACATCGACAACTCATTGAAGCCTAAATAATCGGCATTATAAAAAAAAGATGGTTCGTTGATGAGGGCAGAAATTCTAACAAGAGATGCATGAAAGACACAAAATTGGTTGTTTATTTTAGAGACACATCACGCGAGACATTTTTTCCTTTTATTATTTTCTCCTCCATAATTTCATTTACAGAATGTCCCAAATATGATAACACAACAACAAACAATCAATCAAAACATTCACAATATCAACATAATAACTTATCAAGCGCCTTTTCAAAAGTTACAAAGCGCTACATCGCAACATTAAAAAGAAATTGTTTGGACAAAATAGTTCCCAAAAGAAACTCATGAAACAGCAATGGTAGTAATTATTACAATTATAATAATTTCATAGAAAAATTATCAAAAATCATTGGGTTAAGTGAAACCACTCAAAATGAGTTTTCAAAGGGGCGACTGAATGCAAGCACGTAATTTTGATATTGTTTTTATTTTCAATGAAATTTATTTCTTGTTTATTCTATACATTATATTTTCATTTTCATTACTTGGTTTTGTTCTTTAATTAGATTTTATGTATTCAATTTTATGATTATCAATTTAACCCTGGGACCCTCCCCCCTTTCATCCCTGGTAATGTTAGTGTTACCATGTCATAGTCATATTGTTTGTAAAGCCGATAAAATTTCCTTTTCTTTTTATTTGAAAATTTGTTCCCTCATTAGCACCATAACGTCTCAACAGCGGACAGTCTAGTTGGGCACGCGAATTGTCTTCGACTTCGCCACAGCGTAGAATTGCGGCACAAAACTCGATGTTTCGGTCTTTTATTTACTAGAATTTGATCAAATATCGGAGATGTTTGTCATATAAAGGCATTGTCAATTCACATTTTGGAATTATGCAGTTGATTTCAATGTCGCCATAGATTAACGTCCCAAAAGACCAGCGTACCGGAGATTGCGCTTGCGGCTGAGCTTGGCAGCGCGAACTACCGTAGTATTGCTTCATTCACCTCCGAGTTTCTTCTATGTTCGACTTTAAATACTGCACAGAAACACCGTAAATAATCCTTATAATTTTTATATACATGTCCACTCGGGAAGAGTAACATCTCAACATGTTTAGAAATCAGGCGATATTGTGAAATTGACATGGCAGCTAATATTAACCGATATGTTTGCCCCTTAACGCATGAAAAATCAAGCCAAGCGACTACTTTATTTTTCGGCCGGAGCAACGGGATGGTTGATCTGACTGCAGACTCCCCACGCGAGCGTCGCGTAACGTTGGGGAAGTACAATAAGAAACAAGATGGCGGCGTAAACATCGGGCAAGTCTCTTCCGTCTTTTCACAATATTTTTTCATTTTTTGGATGAATTCTTGTTTTAAAAATAACATCGAGAGCGTAGAAATGTCGGAAATTAAGTTTTATCCCATGTACATGATTTAGAGCTAGATCTTTTAGAAGGAAATTAGAAATCTCGGGGGTGAAAGTTTCAGGTTTTGGCTTCCTTTGTGTGGGTCTATGAGATAGAAGGCCTGGCTTCGTATGAGAGTAACCTTACGTTAGTAAATGATTTTTACTCTCTAGAAGCCGCCTGGCTAGGTCAAACACGGTCCCTTGTACGAGGTTAGTATAGCATACTAACCTCGTATTAGTGTGAGTGAGGAGGGCCCTCCATCGTACACATCCAGATCCAGCCACTATCGACCACCTAATCTTCTAAGCATCGTATCTGCAAAAATATTCATCAATTTTACCCAGTTTTCGTCTCATTTGTGCAGAAAATTGAGCAGATCAGATTCCCGTGTTTCGCTCGGCTACTCCGATTCAATCCGCGTATATATCGACGAACAACGAATACGACGATTTTGGGCAATTCCATAGGTTGGTGGACATGAGCTTAAAAATTCAAATTCAATATTTTCTTGAATTTTTAAATACTTTAAGTCCTTCATACATGATAGTTTCAGGAACAAAAAATAAAAAGTTTATTTTCATATGTATACTTTGGAAAAAAATGGTCAAAAGTTGTATCTTCCATTCTGTACCAAAATACAAGAAAAATAGTGAAAAATGAAATATGCCTTATTACCATTTTGTTATTGAAACATCATACCACTTTATATATTTTTGAAGTTTAGAAGAGTCAAATTACTTAAAATACACAACAACTTTTCAAGTAAATTTGTAGTACTCATTCAAAAAAAAATATTGAAACCTGCTCAGGTGATGTAACGTGAGTAACCAAAAAAAATGACTTTGTTTTCTGAGCGAAAAATTCTTCGCAGTTAACTGGTGGGATTTTAAATTCTCTTCCTTCAAACAATCTTTAACACGGTGATGACTATCAAAATCATTAAAAAATACAATTTTTTATAAAAATGATGAAGAAAAACTGTAACGTGAGTAACTGTGTAACGTGAGTAACCATCATGTAATGTGAGTAACCAGTAAAAATTATGCAGTTAGGTAATATTTTCTGTGGGATGTCAAGTTTTAAGTCTCATGGTGAGTTGTGAAGTTATTTTTGATTAATTAAACGCAAAATGAGGGTACACCTCTTTGATGCGACTCTTTTTTGTCATAAAAATATCAGTGGTCATACATGTACAATCACACAAAAAATTGAATACTAGTAGAAGTATTCACAATGTGATTATGCTAATTTATGCAAAATAAGTAAGCAAAATCATACTTTTCCCTCTTACTCCCTAAATAAAGCTCCAATTGTTCCAATTTTTGGTATAAAAACTCTTTTTGGTGTTCCTAGCAATGAATTTTACACACATTATTGAATTTTTAGTGACATTTTTGTTGTTAACCATACATGGACAAAATGTAACGTGAGTAACCGTAACGTGAGTAACCACTTTATCTGCACCCCTAGTAAAAACCTTGTGTTCTTTATTTTTTGAATTATATACAAAGTTTGTCTCCCTAATATACTTCTTTGAAATTGATATAATCAACTTTCATAAAAGCCTTGTATGAGGACACTTTTCACTTAAGTCGACTTTTCATTATATGCATGTCCAAATCATGTAACGTGAGTAACCGACACATTTCAAAGATTTGCCAGGAGCATAATAAAATTTCCCAAGTTTTTTTTTTATACAAAGGATAGTCAGACTGTGTACTTTGCTGTGATAAGGAGATGTTTAGTTCCTATCAATAATAATGGAGCTACAGCTCCAAGTATGAGTCAAGGTGTCTCCAAATGTAACGTGAGTAACCGTGGAATAGCCCTTTTACATTTGCTCATTTGCACCCATCTTTTGAAACCGACCAACCGCGTCACGCTAAGTTTACGGCCGATTCTTGTCGCGGTGGCGAAATATTTTTACTCTTCAAAATCAGTTCTATGATGTCAACATGCTAAATTATCGTCTCACTACTTCCACTGCGAGCTCCGGCACATGATTCGACGATTGACGACGGATATTTGTTCTAACTTCTAAAGCTGTTTCCTATCGGATTTCTTGGTTTTTCAGCGGGGTTTGGGTCTGGTCAATACAATTTTGATTAATTCTCCTAAATTTTTACTTTTTGTTGCTTCTTTTTTTCTCGTAAAATCGATTCTTACCGTTTCTATGGACACTGCGCCTACTCTCCCGCGCATATCGTTTGTAATACGCAATAATTTTAACGCGTGCAAGGTGGTCGGTTTCAAAAGAGGTGGTTGATATGTGGTAGTCTCACCATACTAACCTCGCAATAAGGTAGTCACAGTGTGAGTGCAGCCGGTGTAACGTTAGACATGTTAGTTACTAATGTCTTGATATATAAAAATTAAAATCACAACAATTTATGTGATTTTTATATTAAAAGATGGATTTCCTTGGGGAATCCATCTTTGTTTACATGTGTCTCTTATACATAGGCCTATATGAGGGCGGTTCAAGACTCCAATGATGAAGAAGTATATGTCAAAGTATTTAAAAAAAGACATCATCATGGAGTCCTCAACTCTCAAGGCTCAAGACTAGATGAGTAGGTCTCACACACAATACGCCAAACTTCGCATACGGGACTACATAAGAAATAGCCTATCCCTAGCAAATTAAAACGTATTTTTCACTAAATTTCAGTCACTTAAACGCTTACCTTCTCCAATTTTTTCAAGCCTCTCATATTTTTGCATTTCCAGATCTCTTGGCACCAGAAAACAGCATTCATCCACGGTTGTTTATACAAGACCGCGGTTTTGGCTGTGATTGGGGTCTGAACATAGAGATGTATACTAGTATACATCTCTATGGGTCTGAATTACAATTTTGATAATGATAATTGAGCGCGCGCGCGCGCAAGAAATCCGTTAATTTTTTTTTGTAGGCCGATTATTTGCAGAAAAGTTATGAGCATCGAATCTCGCACGCACCATATATTTCAGATAAAAAGTTTCACCTATAATTATGTTTCGATTTTTTTTAATACGACATAATATGAAAAAAATTATTCTTCTTTTTTACAAAATTACCAAAAACATGAAAGTTCATCAATATTTAGAGCAGCAATGGTCGAATAAAAACAGGGAGATTATACCTTTCTAGACTCTAGTCATATGACTTGGATGGATAAGGAGAATATGTCAACATGCAATAAACAAAAACAATAACAGAAACAAAACAAAAGCAAAACAATAGCTAAAATAAAAACTAAAGCAAAACATAAACCTGTAGTGACTTGACTATATCTTTTTATATATCTACATCTATATATTCTTTCCTTGTATATATTTTCATTTATATTTCAACATTCTGTATATGTATATAAATTCTTTCTTTTATTTCCAATTTCATATATTCTCACTTGTTCACGCCATGTGTATGTACTACAATACTGTACATTCACAGAGCAAGCCAACTCATTTTCTGTCCAAATCTACTTGGCAAACACATTCTTATATTGAGAAACAACCTTTCTTTTGTTCCTAGACTTGGAGCAAACATCCTTTCATTGTTCCTTGTTTATTGCAATGAACTTGCAGGTATACAACATCACTACAAGATGCTTGCATGTTTGCTTTTCTCACAGTCTGCTTCTCTCCTCTTTGTTCTTCTCAACTGTGTTTTGCCCCTTTTTGGCGCTTATTTCTTTGTCTCACCTTTTCTGATGTTGGTAAAAACAACTTGTTTTCTCCATCACATCATCACTCTACTCTCTGCCTTCGTCCTGTCCACTCATGCTGACCATCTCATCCAGCTGCTAGTGAGGATTGAATCAAATCTTGTGGAGGATCAACTTATACTTAATTATTTCTCTGCATTTTCCAATCTTATTCCTTACCGTCACTTCCACTCATTCGAAGTCTATATTCTCTGCATATTTAATGAGCTCATTACTTCGCGAGACATTTTGTGACATCTATCCCTTTTTTCTAATCTATTTGAAATTGTGAAGTGTATATATTTCTATTCACGGATTTGTGCAATTTATCTGAGATTCTGAGCGGCTGGATCCCATTCTATCTTCTGGCGAGCAAGAATTAAGGTAGGACCTAACTTTTATATAAATATTAGGAGATCGGCTTTGCCAATTTCCTAAAAACCAAAACAGTATTCACAACGACTGCCATATCAGGCCTTTTCCACAACCTGCCCTCTCAAAAGTTCAAATTTGGCACATTACGACACTGATAATTTGACTGGTAAAATCATGGACCTATTACGAATGGTAAAATCTATCTATACAACCTTCACGACGACGCTTCACGACCGAGAATACCATCCGATCCCGCCCTCCAAAAGTCCTATGTTCAGGGGCGGATCCAGCATTTGCCAATAGGGGAGGGGGGGGGGGGTGTAGATTGGGGTCAGAATTAAAGGAAATCGGGTGCTAAAAAATTGTTTTTGTGTGTGTGTTTTGTTATGTACGCGTTTTGCTTTTGCTTTTTTTAGAGGGCAGGGGCGGATCCAGCCTTCGCCAATAGGGGGCGGGGGCGGAATTTTTTTTTCAGCCATATTTTCACCGATCGGCCTCTCGAAGATGATTTTTGGTTTCTTTGAAAGTCACTAATAGTCACTTCTTAGCTATATTCTTATAAATTTACATAACATAATGGTTAGTCGCGTGCATTTGAGTGTCCGAAAGGTCCGAAATTCCACACACACAGCTTGAAGAAGTACTCTCCCAAAAGCGTACACGCTGTCCTGGAGAGGGTTGTGCTGTGTCAGGTGCTGCCAGTGCTTCAGGTGATGTGGTGATCCTGTGGTGGTATTCTTGGTGCACTATATACAGTGTGCTAGGTGCAGTGTGCGGGTGGTGCGTGTGTGTCCCTCTTACAGCATCTTAAGGGGAGGGGGAGGCAACATTTGCTGAATGATAGGCAATGTTGCTCCCCGGAAGCCAGCTATAGAGGTCGAAGTTACAGCAGCGTTTGGGAGAGTATTCCAAATACGGATGGTTCTTGGGAACATACTGTACATGTAGCAGTTCACTCTACAAAAAGGCTGGGTGTACTTGAGCTGATGTCCAGTGTGTTGTGAACGTTGTGGACGAGAACTGCTGCTTAACTTAATCTGATGTGGCATGTTGATGTAAACATAATTGTGATGAATTTTGTAGAACATCTCACATTGGCTAAGAAGGCGTCTGTGTTGGAGAGTATCCCAGTGAAGAGTTGACAACATCGATGTTACACTGGATTCTCTGCTGTAGTCATGAAGGACAAACCGAGCACCCTGACGCTGAATGTTCTCAACAATGTTTACATCTTTCTGTATGTGAGGATTCCATGCACATGAAGCATACTCAAGTTGAGGTCTGACAAGTTGCTTGTACGCAATGTCTCTCACTTTCAGGTCACATTTACCCAATGCTCGACGTATGATTCCAAGAGTACGAGCAGCTTTGGAGGATATCTTCTGTGCATGGGAGTTCCAACTCAGGTTGTCTGTGATGGTCACACCGAGGTATTTACAGGAGGTTGCCGTTGGAACAGGTTGGTCACTGATGGTAAAGTTGCAAGCCAAGGGTTGTCGTTTCAATGAGATACACATGTGGGCACACTTCTTGACATTGAAGGACATATCCCACAGTTTTGCCCAATCTGATAATGTTGAAAGATCTCGCTGGAGAATTGCGTGGTCAGCTCTTGTCTTGACCTTGCGATACAGCACACAGTCATCAGCAAAGAGTCTGATTGGTGATGAGATGCATTCACAGATGTCATTGATGTACAGCAGGAATAACACAGGCCCGAGTACTGAGCCTTGCGGCACGCCTGAGAGTACACTGGCTAGTGGTGAGGATGTTCCATCAACATGAACTGACTGAGATCTGCCTGATAGAAAAGCTTGGATCCATCCATGCATTTGACCAGTAATGCCATAATACTCCAATTTGTAGAGCAGCTTCCTGTGTGATACCTTATCAAAGGCCTTACTAAAGTCAAGAAAGAAGGCGTCTGTCTGACATTGCTGGTCGATGTTGTATGCCCAGTCATTGATGGCCTCAACAAGTTGCGTTTCGCATGACAGTCCCTTCCTAAATCCATGTTGGTTTGGGTTGATGATGTTATTCTTTTCCAAGTATTTTGACATGTGGCTCAATACAATGTGCTCTAGGATCTTGCAGCAGATGCATGTGAGTGACACCGGTCTATAATTGGCTGGGTTACTCTTGTCGCCAGACTTGTAGATGCTGGCCACTTGAGCTCTTAGCCAATCACTTGGAAGAATTCCCTCATCATAGGATTGTTGGAAGAGATGAGTAAGGACTGGGCTAATCTCATCTGCATAGTCTCTTAACATTCTAGCAGGTATTTCATCTGGACCACTGGCTTTGTTGGTGTTAAGTTCTTTCAGTTGTTTATTCACTCCTCGTAAGCTGATGAAGAGATCTTCAATTGGTGTGTACGGTGAGGGACCCTTGTCTGGTAGTACCGATGAAGTATTATCATGTGTAAAAACTGAAGAGAACTGAGCATTTAGAGCATTAGCTTTCTCCTCATTGGATACATAGGAAACATTTCCCACTTTTAAAGTTGGGATTCCTACCGACTCTCTCCGCTGAGCTTTGACGTACCTCCAGAATTTCTTTGCGTCAGTCATAAGACTTCCTCCAACAACATTTTGAAGGTATTCACTGTGAGCTGATTCTTTTGCTCTTTGAACAGAATTTCTCTTTGTTTTGTATGTTTCCCAATCTGAATGTGACCTTGAACGTCTTGCCTTCTTGTATAGCCTGTCCCTCTTATTCATTTCCCGTATTATCTTCGAGGTGATGTACGGGTGGCTTGTCTTGGGCCTCGAGTTCCTGTGGGGAATGTGAGACATGATTGACAAAAGAGAAGTCTTGAAGAATATCCAATTATCTTCTACAGAGATGTCTTCAGGAGATCTTTCAAAGTAGTCATATGACATCTGAGAGCAGCGCTCCTTAATGTCTTGTTTGTCAGCTTTGTCATACTGGTATATTCTCCGCACTGGTTTTCTTTGGAGTTTGGGTCGCATATTGATGTCAAACAGGGTGATGTCATGGTCACTGATCCCAGGTTTTGTTTGGGTATTATTCACAGCATCAGGTGTAGTTGTGAGTATAAGATCTAAGATATTTCCAGAGGCCGGTCTTGTAGGCTCCCTACCCATCTGGGTTAAACTACATCCATTCACAAAGTTGAGGAAGTGAGAATGAATTGCATGAGTTCTAGGATTCGATGTTACAACTTTACACCAGTCAATATCCGGTAGATTAAAATCTCCCGCTAGGACTAAAGCAGGCAGTTTCCTGTGCTTTCGAAAGATAGTACTGATGCTACCTTGTAATTCGTCAATCACCTCATCCTTAGAACCGGGTGGTCTGTAGAAGCTACCGAGATAGAGCAGCCCTCCTTTGACAAAGTCTATGGAAGCCCAGCATACTTCTGCAGAGCAATCAAACTCAGGACGCCTGATTGAAGCCAAGTCCCTCTTCACTGCAACAAACACACCACCTCCAAATGCATTCCGATCCTTTCTGTATACTTCATAGTTTTCTGGAAAGATAGAATATGTCGGCACGTCAGCATTCAGTTTTGATTCACATCCAAGTATTATGTCTGGATCATGTTGGGCAAGAGCAGCCTGGAAATCCAATTTGCTCTTCTCAGACTTCAGTCCATTGCAGTTAACTTGCATCCCACGAAGCTTTGTTCGACGAGATTTGGACTTCTTCTTCGCTCTTGGGGCGTTTCTCAATGGCGTTGAGGTCAGCCGAGGAGAAAAGGAAGACCTATCTACGCTTGAATTATCAGGACTTGATGGACTAGAGGACTCGTCAGTCATGAGAGGGGTAAAGGAATTCGATGTGTCAACAGAGATGAAGGTTCTGAATAACCCATGCGAAAAATTTGGAAGTCCACAACTGCAGATCCAGGATATGTTAGAGTCATTACACAGTGCTTCATAATGGCTGTCAGTAATTCCCATACATTGGCAATGAAACCAGACATTACAGTGGTCACAGGCTACACCAGCATCATCATCTTTAACTTCATGCCCACATTGGCCACATGGGAATAGAACCGTGTTGGGTCCGGGATTAAGCTCAAGTCTACCACTCAGGAGTAGAGAGAGGATTATCATTTTTCTACTCCTCAAGCATTTGCCATCAGACTCTAGGAGATGACCTACTTCTGGTACATGTAATCTGTTGAAATTCTTTCTTTGGTAGTTTCTCCTCAATTCAAATGGAGTTGATGAAAGGATGCTGTTGATATTCTGCTCTGCTGAGTTCGAGCACAATGAATCATAGATATGAAGAGTTAAGAGTATCAGAAATGATAGCCTCAGTAACAGTGGCTCCATCATGGAGAAAACACGGTGTAAGGGCAGAACGTACAAATTCCACAATGATTCTCTCAGTAATTATTCCAAAGAATTGGAAAAAGAAAATACCAAATGACTCCTTAAGCTCCAATAGCCAATATGTACATGGAATTGTTGATCCTTCTCACTGGTGCATACTAATACTAATGGCAAATTTTTTAAAGTCCATAAAATAAATGAAGAACAGTATAAAAATTCATAAAAAGCTCACAAATCCTGTATCTCTCCACTGGCCACAAAGAGTAAGCATAGCTTAACTGAAGTAAGGGTGTACTTTTCAGTTCTCAATGATGATAAAAAGCAAGTTCTCACCTCTGCTCACCTAGATATTTTGCTTCAACACAGGGAACAGTGGTCTTCATGAAAGTAATATTGCAGAAATCCGGGTATATCTTTATAACTATTAATAATCTCACACCACTTTAAAAATTGCCACAACCTTTTGTTTCTCACACCTTTTTTCTTCTCCGTTTTTACCCTTTCCGGCTGTGGGAATCGTATATTCTTGCCAGAAGTTATAAAGTATACATGGGAGTAAAGAGCATGAAAAGTCTTTTTTTTTCATATTGCATTGATACAAAATTTTTGCTCCAGTCTGTTCGGAGCGGGTAAACATTACCATCACTCCCCGAATCCCCAAATGCTATTTTATTCCGCTTTTCAGCAAGTAATTTTTGATATAGTATCTGCTCAAAGGGGGAGGCATTAAATTCGTGCCGTGCTATTTGCAAAAGTATGTATACGATATTAAACTTCTATTATTCTATATCGATGCTCATCCATCTCCTGTCTTTTTTTGCGCCATTGATTTGACATTTTGATTATCACTGAAGTTTCTTAAACAAAAGGAAGCGCTTAATATGAGCGAAATTACACAATTGTTTTTTCTTCCAAAATAAATCACAGAGGTTTCCGTACTTCGCGAGCATGGGAAAAGAAAAGTCTCTCTTCTAGCTTGCGCCATCCCGGCTTTCATATTTTGAGCTCGTTTTTCTTCTCTAAAAAGTATCAAAATTAGAACAGGTTAAAGTTTCAGAGAAATTTCTAAACTTCAGAGCTTCAATGCCATTCGAGGGAAGGAATAGGGTCTATTTCCTTTCTTTATATATATAGGGTCTATTTCCTTTTTTTATATACCCGTCTTCAACTCTGTTTTGCGACTTGAGTTAACGAAATTTAAACTTTTTACAATCAAATCTGGTGTGATCAAGGTAGGCACAATATTGTAGGCTTATCATTTCTGTTCTCTATTTTTATGAAACGTTTTAAGATTCCGCGCTTCGCGCAGTAAGAGGAATTATTTCAAATTCTTCAATCTTTTCCCATTTTTTGGAAGCTCATAATTTCTTTAGAATTTTTTTTTTTTTAAATCAGAGCAAATCAATATTCGAGTTTATAAGGGTACTAGAGACGCAAAAAACGCCTTCTTTTGATTTGAATTTGATTAGATATAAAAAACTTCGCGCTCCGCGCGGGAGGGGGGAAACTCCCCCCTCCCTGCACCCTCCTCCTAGGGAGCACGCAAAGCGCGCTCTGTAAGTGTTGGTACGCTTTGCGTGCACTTACAGCCCCCTCCAAAATTAAATCCTGGCTACGCAGTTGTAGACTGCATGCAATTATGAAGACGTTACATATTTAAAAAATCAAATAATGCGAGAGCGAGCTAAAAAATTTTGACATTTTTACCTGAAGAATGGAAATTCTAAGCACTTTTTGTAATATAAACAGAATAGGTATAATATAACTAAACAACTGATGCGAGCGCGAAGCGCGAGCGGAAAATTTCGAGATTTAGACCAACTGAGCGAGACACTCTATTCATGTTTTGTAAATCATGAAAAGGATGAGTAATTGGGGATATTCCTTACATTAATAATGCGAGCGCAAAGCGCGAGCAGAAAAGTTTTGTATACATTTTGCACTGATCGAAAAGATACCTGTTAAGGACTGCTTGCACTTAGCCATGAAGACGTTACATATTTTAACAATGAAATAATACGAGCGCGAAGCGCGAGTTGAAAATTTTTGACATTTTTACATAAAGAATGGTTAGTTTTAATCAATTTTTTTAAATCGCGAACAGGATGGCTATGTAACTAAACAATTGATGCGAGCGGGAATAAAATCTAGATTTTTACCTAAAAACCGGGCACTCTATTCATGTTTTGTAAATCATGAAAAAAATGGGTAATAGGGGATCTTCGTACATTAATAATGCGAGCACACATTTTTTGATATCGTGATCTGAAACTGGATAATGATTTAAATTAAGAGAACAAGTTGAGTATTTGAATAAACATGCGCGCGCGTGTTTCATATTTAGACCTAGAATCTAGGCATTCTAAGTACATCTTTTATCATGAAAATCAAAGCGAGCGCGAAGCGCGAGCTTAAACTAATTGATATTCCGATCTGAAAAAAGAGTCAATTTCAACTCTCTATTTCAAGCACTTTAGGCTGATATGGAGCTTGTTTTGAAGTCAAATTACAAAAAAAAAAAGGAGGGAAAAGAGAGGAGAAAAAAGAAGAGAAGGAAGATGAGGGGAAGACTTGGAAAATAAAAAGAATCTTTTATGTCACTAGATCTATGTAAAATTTTTACAAAACATATTTCAGCTCAAACATCGAGCTTTCATAATTTTTTTTCATTTACAAATTTAAGTGCTCTGTAAATTGTCCGTTTTATGGTCTACATAAATTATCATCAACATTTTAAGCTCACGCTGCGTGGTCGCATTATTTGATTTGCAAAGTTCCTATTGTCTTCGTGTATTCCATAAAGTTCTCAAAAGATCCATTTTCAAATATGATTGTCAAAACGTAGGCCTATAAGTTAGCGCTGCGCGCTCGCATTTTGATTGGTGAGTACTCTATATCAATTCTTTAACCAAACAAGCTCCGCTTTTTATTACATTTTATTTTAAAAATTAAGCTCGCGATTTGCACTCACATTAATTGTTAAAAATGTATTAACTATCGTAATGCGTATTCATAATTACAAAATGCTTAAAATTTCCAGTTTTCAAGCCTTAAAAACAACAACATTCACGCTGTCATTACGCATATTAGATTAACAAATAAGAAAATATTATTTTCATGAATCCCTAATAACTAAATAGGGTCTTTTCAGAATGGAATATCGACAAGCTTAGGAATAATAGGAAGATAGTCATCATTTTTATATGGTGACAAAAACGTCCTTAGAATGTCCCGGTCCTTTGTTAAAATCATTTAAAAAAAATATCAGCTCGCGCTTCGCGCTCGCATCATTAATTAAGTGTGATCCACATCCACTTCACAATTGTCCTACACAGTGCTTGAAATAGTGTTTAAATTAACCTTTTTCAGATCAGAATATCAAATGTTTTCAGCTGGCGCTTGCATTATTGATCTTCATGATTAAAAAATGTATTCAGAATGCCCAGATTCTAGGTCTAGATCTAAAACATGCACACGCATGTTTATTGAGATAGCATGCATGTTCTTTACTTAAAATGTGCTTAAAATTATCCAGTTTCAGATCAGAATATCAATAATTGTCTGCTCGCGCTTCACGCTCGCATTATTAATGATACCCAATTAACCATATCCTGTACATGATTTACAAAATATGAATAGAATGTCCCGCTTTTAGGTCTAAAATCTCAATTTTCTTCCGCTCGCGCTTCGCGCTCGCATCAATTGTTTATTTACACACCTATCCTATTTATGCTTTATAAAAGTGCTTAGAATGACAATTTTTTAGGTCGGAATGTTAATTTTTTAGCTCGCGCTTCGCGCTCGAATCATCTTCGTAGGTAACTGTAAACAGTCCTTAACAGGTCCCTTTTCGATCATGCTAGAACATTTATTAAAATTTTCTGCTCGCGCTTGGCGTTCACAGTAATTATCTACTGTGATGCGTATATGTACGCATCTTGTTCAGGATCACAAAAATTGCCCAGAATAAATTTCTCAGGACAAAATACATGAAAGTAAAAAAAAAAATTGCTCGTGCTTCACCCTCGCACTCTTTTTATAGGGCTTATGAGATTATTTCATATGTTGTTTTAGAAGAATAAAGCTAAGAAGTGTCTGATCGGGAAAAATATAGGTGAAGATAATTTCGGGCCCCATCCCCTATTGGCATCCGCCCTTGTGACACATACACACACATAAAAAATGTTGCCCCCCTGAAAAAGCAAGAACCCCCCAGTGCCCCCCCCCCCAAGGAAAAAAAATCCTAGCTACGCCACTGTGACATTCTAAGCACTTTTTGTAGGCCTAATCATAATTGCGAATCAATGCAGAGTGCTTTAAAAAAAAATTGACATAATATACACTGTTAACTATGGGAATCGCATAATAGTTGTTTAGATATTTTAAACAAGTGTTTAAATCTTAAACAAAAAAGTTTGAATTCAAATATTTAATTTTCTATAATAAGCATGATTGTTTAAGATTTTAAACACTTGTTTAAATTGTTTAAACAACTACTGTGCGATTCAAATAGTGAACAGCGTTGTTTAAATTATTTAACAGTGTACTGTCCCGATAAGGGACATTATTATGAATAACGGTTGGTAGGAAATAGGAAATCATGGGCGAGTGCCGTATAATTATATAGCGCGAGCTGAGAACTTTAGCAGTCTTTTGTAGTCATGAACAGGATTTGTATCTCGTTGAAAGAAAAATAAATGATAAAAATGAAAAGTAGAATTGCGAGCATAATTTTTTTGTGCATAATGACTTGCAAAAAAAAAATAATTCAAGCTCCTTTGTATCCATTCTCTTGAGTCGATTATTAAAGGTCATACAGTTACACCTCAGAAAAATGTAATAAGCACCAGTTCGTCTATGACCATTTCGTCTCATAACCAGTTGGTCTAATATCCATTTCATTTTCATTTATTTTGTACAATTAACATTATTCCAATCAGACTACAAGGTACCAATTGGTACATGGATTAAATGGCTATTGGACCAACTGGTTATTAGACGAAATGGTGAGTGGACGAATTGGCAATTAGACTATGTGGATAGTAGACGAACTACATCTGGTGGTGGTGATTTTTTTTTACTTGATTACTAAGAAAGCATGAATGCTTGTAAGCAATCAACCAGAGGAACTTAAGACGTCGCGACGTCAGATGACCTGGTAATGAGGATTAATGCCTTACCAAAGAGCACTGTACTAGCGCACCAAGTGGGAATCGAACCTGGGTCATCGGAATCTGAACCCCCCCCCCCGCTCTATCTGTCTACCGACTGAGCTGTTAGACCAAATGATGGTAGACGAGTTGGCAATTAGACGAATGGATCTAAGATATCATCAGTGTTACTCAACCAACTAAAGCCAAACTTGACACAGTAACGCTCATTGAAGTAACAGAGATAAGAAACAGGAACCCAGATGAGAATCATGGTACATAATCTAGGTGATAAAGAAATTACATGTATGTTTGATGAAATAATGTTGATGAAGACGAGTCACAATAAGTAAACAGCGCCATCTTCGTTCTCTGATTCCCAGGTCCAATCCAGGGTAGGGTTTCACACGCCAATACTTGGTAAAGGGTGCATTTTCGGAACATGGAAAATACTTTTTAGGGTGCTTTTCGAAACCCCATGGTCACGAATGGTATCCACTTATGGAAGTGCCACCGGGGGAATATACCAACCCCCTCCCCCTCTTCCCGCATTGGTTAACAATCGAAGAACGTACATCAGCGAAGCTTGTCAGAGTTATTCATTTTAGAATGTTGGTTTAGTGGCGTAACATGCGACCCGCTCTTGAAGGGATGGTCTGGGCTGAAAATGTTTAAATCTAAATAAATATATTAAAATTCAATGAGCAAAATGCTGAAAAATTCATCAAAATCGGACAACAAATAACGAAGTTATTGAATTTTAAAGTTTATCAATATTTTGTAAAAACAGTTATATGCACATCATCTTGAAATTGAATATTCATTAGGTGGGCTGATGATGTCATATCCCCACTTTCATTTTTCTTATGTTATTACATGAAATCATAATTGATTCAATTTTTCATAATTATATGTGTAAATGATGTGTCTCCATTATGATGAAATAAGTTGCGGCAAAAAATAACTAATCAGTTGTCAACAGGGTGACCAGACGTCCCGTATTTTGAGCCTTGTTCTGATCGGTGCAAATTGTAATGGGATGGGAGAGATGCCTGTATGTATGATGCTGCGATGTTTCATCAAATTCTTAAAGGTCAAGTCCACCTCAGAAAAATGTTGATTTGTATCAATAGAGAAAAATCAGACAAGCACAATGCTGAAAATTTCATCAAAATCGGATGTAAAATAAGATAGTTATGACATTTCAAAGTTTCGCTTATTATTAACAAAATAGTTATATGAACGAGCCAGTTACATCCAAATGAGAGAGTCGATGATATCACTCACTCACTATTTCTTTTGTTTTTTATTGTTTTAATTATACAATATTTCAATTTTTACGAATTTGATGATTAGGACCTCCTTGCCTGAAGCACAAAATGTTAAAATAATGGAATTCCATGTGTTCAGGGAGGAATGAAACTTCATTTCACATGACAGTGACGAGAAAATCAAAATATTTCATATTTCATATAATAAAATACAAAAGAAATAGTGAGTGAGTGATGTCATCAGTTCCCTCATTTGCATACCGACCGAGATGTGCATATAACTGTTTTGTGAAATGAAGCGAAACTTCAAAATGTCATAACTTTCTTATTTTACATCCGATTATGATGAAATTTTCAGTGTTATGCTTGTTGAATTTTTCTCTTTTTATTCAAATCAAGTTTTTGTTGGGGTGGACTTGTCCTTTAAGTTTGACAATGTTTCACTTTGAAATTTTATTCATTTTTAAAACATTTCATTTATTTATGTTTTAGAAAATATATTAAAAATACATCAAATATCATAATGATCTTTTGTCATGTTTGTACAGTAGATATGTCCTTCCAATTGGCAGCCATTTCTCAATAGTCCTGTACCCTTTAATAATGTCATTAATGATTTTCAGTAGATTAGTATGAATGCTACCAATCCTCTTTATCCAGAAGTTTTGTACACCATCTGGTCCATGGCTCTTCCAGTTCTGAGTGTTCTTTATGATATTGTGTAGCTCAGCCTCAGGTAAGGTCAGGTGTACTAGCTGCTGAGCTGGCACATTTGACCATTTGTCTGCTTCCGACTGAATCCAGGGAGTTTCTACGTGAGTGATATCATTATCCCAAAGTTCTTTCCAGTAGTTCTTCATATCATCTGTCGATGGAACATCTTTCGATTCAGTCATCTTTGAATCCAGCTCACGAAAGAATTTCTTTCTGTTTCCGTGGAAGAGTTTATTCTGCCGTTTGAAATTGTTACTCTTTGTGTATCTGTTAACACGGTGTTTGAGAGCATTTATCTTCATTTTGAGGGATCCTATAACAGTTGTCCCCGGGGGGACCAGTCAAATATATTGCTGTACACACGCGTGACCAAGGAATTTCCAAACACCCCCTAAACATGCTATACGAGTTTTTCTCTGTGTGCAAAATAACCCCCTAAACAAGTTTTTCGCGGGCTTTATTTACACATTTTGGCCCCTAAACAAGTTGTCGCCAAATATGACCTCGGGGAAAAGGCTTGGGAAAAAAAGCATAAAAAGTTTTGGCGAAAAAACATACCCTAAATAAGTTTGACCCCCGTGATTGACCATTGACCAGTGCGTGTGTACAGCAATATATTTGACTGGCCCCTGGCAGTTGTCCTAGTACGGGTCTATCGTCAATGCGATATTTCTTCTGAAGTCTTTTGGCATTGCTCTTCATCCGATTGGATTTGATGTTTCCCTTATCTACTTCTCCGAGTTGAGCCACGTCTTTATGTAGTTCTGCTATCTTGTAGCCTTTTCTTCCATTCAGGAGTCTTCTTCTTATAATTGGTAGAGTGGTTTGATGAATGCAACTTGAGTCCCATATGTTCAACAACAGTTTTTGCTCCTGCCCAGATAAGACAGTTTACCGCCAACAAACTGGAAGGACTAGATTGCACCTTTTCAAGCATTTTTTCTACTTTGTCGATCACGCTCCTAGTAGTACAGCACCTTTGTGTCGATCTTGGGAATTTGTGGTCTATCTGATATTGATATTCCCTTCACATAATCAAAGTTGCTCCTCAGTGCTGATAATAGCCGTTGATCGGAATCTCTGTCTTTTGTCGAGTCTTCGGATACAATCGCATCTTTCACCGGTACAGATGATTTGATATTTTCAAGTTCTTTATCTCCTTGAATGTGACGCTCTCCGCCGCATAGAAAATGGGCAACATCGTCCGCATGTCAAGTCTCAGTAATTTCTGGTATTTTCTCAACCTTTTCTATTGCTGTATCTCGAAGAGTACGAGATTTCACTTTAGGTTGTTGCAAGTGCTGGTGTAAGTCTACATTTGAAGAGAATCCAGTCTTATAAGATCTGGTTTTTTTTCTTCTGTTCATCGTTGATCCCTTTCCCTCTCCACCAGTGTGCTTGCTCGGTGTGCTTGTTGTCAGATGTGTCACAGTACTGAAGAATCAGGGTACTAATGGATAATTCGTTTTTCCTTTCCAATCATCGCAGAGCAAAAACGGAAATCAGCCTCGTGGTTTGGTCTTTGAAAACACAAAAACGAAATCACAACGAGAAAAACGTGTTGTGAATTCGTTTTTGTAGATCAAAAACAGAATATTGAAATCAGAAATACTTTTGGGCTCTTTCTGATTTCTCATTCTATATTTGTGTTTGTTATATATCAAAAAACAAAATCAGAACACGCTCTCCGCTCCGTGATTCTGTTTGGAAAAAGGTGCTCCTCTTTGGTATTCGGCCTCAATCTGTGTGTCTACCACTTCGATTTCATCTAGTTTTTGTAGAAGAGACAAGGAACATGCACCAAATTGAGCGATGTAATCATGGTAATCATCTTTTTTTTCTCTCTCTGAGCCCTGTCCATATCAAGACGATTCATACGTTGCTTTTGTGATATTCTTTGGTTGTGTTCTCCTTCTCGTAAGCCCCTATCACTCTGCATCGGTACATCCTTTTGATTGTTGAGTAAAATCCCCTCTTCAAGAAATATATCTACTGTATTTCCTGAATCTGTATTTCCTTCCTCATGGGTAGAATTTCTCACCTTCTCAATACAATTACTATTATTATTATTATTATTATTATTGTTGTTGTTGTTATTATTGTTATTATTATCATTATTATTGTTATTATTATTATCTTTTACATTTACTTCACCTCTTTTAGACCATACGGAATTTGAATTGTGTTCTCTAAGCTGGAAATAATATGATTTGCGATAATACGATAAACTAAAATAGAAGTGAATATTATGTACATCAGAATTGGATGAAAAACAGCGAAGTTAACATTTTGTCATTTTTAGGTTTTTGATTTTTATTCTTAAAACGGTCAATTAGACCTCTCCAGCTTTTGTTGATAAGAATCACAATAATCCATTTTTCTGCTCTGTAATATAAAATGCGATTGAACGTTGATTTTAAGCAGTTCTCTTTGAACAGACAAAGTAAAATCAGACAACGAAAACACCGAACACTTTCATCAAAATCGGAAGAGGAATAATAACGTTAAAGGACAAGTCCACCCCAGCAGAAAGTTGACTTTAATAAAAAGAGAAAAATCCAACAAGCATAACACTGAAAATTTCATCAAAATCGGATGTAAAATAAGAAAGATATGACATTTTAAATTTTCGCTTAATTTCACAAAACAGTTGTATACAACTCCTGGTCGGTATGCAAATGAGGAGAATGATGACATCACCCACTCACTATTTATTTTGTATTTCATTATATGAAATATGAAATATCTAAATTTTCTCATTATTGTCATGAGAAACAAGGTTTCATTTCTCCATGAACATGTGGAATTACCATTGTTGGAACATTTCGTGGTCCAACCAAGAGGGGCCTTACTGTCAGATCTGTGAAAATTGAAATATTGTATAATTCAAACAATAAAAAACAAAAGAAATAATGAGTGACATCATCAACTCTCTCATTTGCATATCACTCAGTTGTGCATATCACTGTTTCTTATTTTACATCATATTTTGATGAAATTGTCAGCATTATTCTTGTTTGATTTATCTCTATTGATTCAAATCAACATTTTCTGGGGTGGACTTGCCCTTTAAAGTGTTGCGTTATTTCGGTGGAACCGTACTATGCGCATGTCTTCATGAATTACAGATGAGAAAGCAGATGACGTCATATCCCCACTAATTCTTTTATTATTTGAAATTAGATTTCATTCATATTTTGTCCTCCAATAATGAAAAACAATATACTGACTTTATACTGCTTTACTATGTAATGAATCATTGTTGCAATTCATTTTGTTTCAAGGGAAATATATCATACCGACATATGATTACCATTATTACATGTATTATATGAAATTAATTAGGTTTTCATGTATTATACTAATAAAGAGAAGGCGAAGATGACATCCACAGCCCACCTATTGCATGTGCATGACGGCGCGGATAAGTTCACAAAATATTCGCTAAGAGAGCAAAGTTAGCTCAGTGGGTAAAGCGTTATTATATATAATAATAATTATTTTGCAACAACTTTTTTTGTTAAGGAAATATTATATTAATGTTTGAAAAAAAAATCATGTAAAGTCTAATTGAATAGGGACATTTACCCATGCCTATTCATTAAGACATAATATCTGTTTTGCTAAAATATTGCAAAGATTTAATGTAATAACTTTCCTATATTTGTTTCTATTTAATTTGGATGAAATTTTTAATGTTTTTCCTTATTCAAATGTTGCATATCACACTATATAACATCAACCAGGGTTTGGTTCAATCGCAGGCCCCCTTTCTTTTTGTTTTATTCTTGGAAAGCTTACCCACCTCATTCAACTTTTTAAAAATCTTTGTTGTAAGCTACAATAATAATAATAATAAGTTCTTTTATAGCGCATAACAAAGCAACGCATGTCCCTATGCACTTGGATGAAATTAAGGAAAGAAATTAGAAAGTAAGTAAAGAGTGTTGGGCACTGAATTCATTACAAGTTAAACAGATACTTTTTTAGGGAAGTCTTAAACTTATCTAAATCATGTATATTTCTCATATAATTAGGAAGTGCATTCCATAAGACGGAAGAGGCATGTGCAAATGAACGCTCACCAAATGCTTTGGTAACAATGGGAGGAATAGCAAACAGCCACTTTGTGCTTGCTTGATCTTTAGAGTACGAGGAATCTGATGTAAAGTTAATAGTTCGGTTAATTATGATGGAGCTATCTCATGGAAGCATTCATATGCAAAAACTAATAATTTGAAAAGAAATACGAGAATGAACAGGAAGCCAATGTAAGTTTCCTATCAGGGGTGACCGTGATTGATTCATATTTTCGAGTTTGAGTAACTAATCTTGCAGCAGAGTTTTGGATAGTCTGTAGTTTCTTTATTTGTCGCTGTGGTAAACCGAAAATTAGGCTGTTACAGAAATCAATATGACAGAGAACAAATGCATGGATTAGTTTTTCAGTTGTAGGTCTATCCAAATGATTTTGAATTTTTCCTATTCGATAAAGAGCGTATGATGCAATGCGACATTTATGTGATATAAAGTTCTCAAATGTCATCCGTGAGTCAAATTAGATTGCCCCTAGGTTTCTACGTGATTTGCTACTAGGAATTGATGTTTCATCAAGATCTAAACTCTGTATTGCGGTTGTTTCTCGAAAACGTGATATAATATGAAGGAATTCTGCTTTACTACTGTTCAGTTTAAGACTATTCTTACCTCTTTAATTCGTTGTTTCATGGTGTGTATTATTAGCTTTTGTTCGAAATAAAATGAAGAAAAAGCAGAGAATATTGAGAAAATTTACAGTTGATCACAATCACGAAATTTTGTCTGTTTCTGATTAACTTTCACTTGCGAGGCTGTGAGCTTCATCAGAACTTTGTCGTAGATGGCGTAGTTTTTTGCAGGAGTTTCACAATTTCTTTTATAAAATAACGCATCACATATATCACATATATTAGTAGTTTATTAAAATATTTTGGTAATTTGTAATTTTTATATGCGCCGCTTTCCGACGGCGACGTCGTCAACATTGAAATCTTGACCAAGGTTTTCCCTATCAATAAGAGTAAGTCCAGATGAACAAAATTATTTTCTCTTCGTAATTTGACCAAGGTTAAGTTTTTGAAATAAAAACTTAAAAATATATGGACCTATAGTTCATGAAGCTAAGACATAAGGGTAAATAAGTATCACTAATCATCTTGCATGAGTTTCAGGTCACATGTTGGGGGGTATTTTTATTTAATTTTATCATAACTTGGAAAGTTTATGGATCTTGTTCATGAAACTTGGACATTTAAGGGTATAATCAAGTACTTCTGACCGTCTTGCACGAGACACATGCAAGTTAATAACTAATAATCTTACATGAATTTTAGGTCACCATGACGAAGGTTGACATTTTGAGTCAACGAACTTTGACCATATTGGCTGTATTTTTTAATGTCATCATAACTCTGAAAGTTTATGGATCTTGTTGATGAAACTTGCAAAATATATACACACTTAAAACGATGGGCAACATATTGTGTTGGGTAATGTATATTCGTAAAAATTATATATTCTGGTCAATTATTATCCAATAAATATTGAGCAGATTTATTACCCAATTATTAGTTTTATTACCAAATTTGGACAGATTTTAACCAATAGTTGTGTGGACAGAATGTTGTCCATTGATGGTTAAAAATTGGGCCCTTTTTGCCCAACCTTTTTAGGAGTGTAAGGGTAATATAGTATTTCTAATCATCTTGGGTCAATGGTCATTTAGGGTCAATTAACTTTAACCATGTTAAGGGTATCAACATTGAAGGTTAAGCTTTTGAAATGTTGTCATTTCAATGAATCTATTGTACGAAACTTGGACATAATAAGGGTAATCAAGTATGATTGATCATTTTGCACGAGTTTCAGGTCAGTTGATCAAGCTCAAAGTTCATTAAGGGTCAATGAACTTAGAGCTTAATTTGAAATCATAACATGGGTTTCTATGTGAAGAATAAATTCATTTTAGTTGTTTCCAAGGTCAGCACTGCATATCGAATCGCGTAATGCAGGCGAGAATGCCATGCAGAGACGTTCCACTTGTTTCGTCTTATTGTCTAAAACTCTATAAATGAATAGCGATGAAAAGTAATTATGGAAAATCGTTTTTTTTATTGTATATAGCTTGCATTACAGAAACAATTATTGTCAAGAACGTCGAAAAAGTGCACCTTATACACATGACATTAAATATTATTTACATGAAACATTAATTAAACAGTAATGTACAAACATAATCACATTTTCAATTAATGCTTTTGACTTCACATTCATATTACGATGGTAACATTAAAGTGATGTGGTATATAATGAAAATGAAAAAAAAACAACATAAGTGTTCAAAGTGCAACAAGTCGTCGATCAAAATGCTGTAAACCGAATCACCTTTTCACTTTCTCAGTCATGTCATCATGCATGTATGGTTATTCTCAACTTTATTACTTTCTTTCGAAATACCATCGGAAACGTTATTATATTTCTGTACATTGTTTAGTATCAATTTATTTTCAAAACGCCATTTGTCAATCTTAAATTGCTCCTTACAAATTAAAGGGTAAAGAGTGCAACATCCTTCAAAGGGGAAGTTCACTCTAACGAAAAGTTTGCTGCAAAAATAAGAAATAATAATAATAATAAAGGTTCGAGAAAAACCCATTTAAGATTTAAAAAGTTATCTGAATTTTAAGTTTTGATTTGTGACGCCATAAACGAGCAGCTGTTCCATATGTTATGTGATATAAAATCCATAATTTTTTTATTGTTCGTGGCCACTAAAAAATTTCTTCTTTCAAGAGCGGGTATATAATAAAATAATTTGTCTGATGATATACCTGCAGGTACAATAAAACCCATTTTCATTTTATCGATTTCTTTTGAATTCATGATACAGTATGGGAAGTTGCTTGCATATGACGTCAGAATTTTTATTTTAATCGTGAATTTTCCTCAAATTTTTACCAATATTTTGATCATTTTTTTCTGCTATTGTCAGGGTGAATCAAAAGGCCGATGACTGAGAGCGTTTTAATAATACCTCGGTCACATTTGCACTACGGCGGCCGTACGGCAAGTCGAAAAAAGCCGTTTTATTATTATATTTTTTCAAACCACCTATGTATAGCTGGTAGAAAAAAATGATAAAACGGCTGTTTTCGACTCGCCGTACGGCCGCCGTAGAGTAAACGTGACCATGGACCTATAGGTCCATGATGTGACCGAGGTATAAGGGTGGACGAAACGACGTCACTTCTCGACCATTTCCACCTTCTGGGTTATTAGAGTGTGACACAAATTATTCAGATTTGGGAAGACAGATTGATTAAGATTTTGGGTATGGCTAAGTTGAGGAGGAGGAGGAGGAGGGATGATTTATAAAGGGTTTGTGGTTGGTTTGAGGAGGAGAGGACAGCCAAAGAACATATGAAAGAGAAGAGTAATAGATGAGTTGGGATGTGGATGAATGGACAAGGGACGATGCATAAATCCAACCATTTCCCGTTTAACAAAACTTGATTTAACATATTGGACATCTTGTACTGGGTCCCGTTCATAAAGACTTGTTATAATAACAAATGCACAATTTCTACAGCAAGTTCACTATCAGCAAATCAAATTGATTGATTTCAACAGCTTGAAACTGTTGTCGCAATTTTACTTTACAACTTTATATGAAATACGTCCAGATGATCTAGAATAGAAACACAGATCAAGCCTATAAGTTTAACCCGGAAACACCGAGTTATGAATGACACTTCTACATGTCTTGATGTATAATTTAAAACCATGATCAATTATCATTCATACCAGACGCAGACATAATCGAAAGTATTTTATGTCACATAATGTCTAAATAACGTGATATTAATAATATTGTCCATAATCTTTGGCTGTGAGAGGGGTAGGGACCAAGGGCGGATAAAAAAGGTTATCACCCCAAAAGTAAGGTCATCTCGTTCAAAATACATGTTTTATTTCGATTTTCAATGATGTATTTTTTTCCATCATAAAAGACCAAAATAGTAGGGGGACATTTTATAATGTGTCCCCCCTACTATTTTTGGTAGGGGGGACGCGTCCGGTCCCCCCTGTCCCCCTGGGATTTCCGCCCATGGTAGGGGCCCTGGAAAGCGGGATTGCTGGATGCTGCGTATCGTGTTACACACAGCACCCCTCGGGAATTGAGCTGGAAGTTGGGAAAATGTAGAGATTTGACCCAAACGTCCCTTTTTTTTTGGGGGGGGGGGAGGGGGGTATCTTAACTTAATCGTAACAAACCAGCACCTCTTAAAAAACATTCCAAGGCCCATGGTTTGTGAGAGGGGCGGAGGAGTCAACAATCGAATACATTATAAACAAATGTTCAAGTATTAGTGCCATCGTCTAAAATCTATTTCTTATAAATATTAAAAATGTTGATACTTCACTGAATCATCTTGTTTGTGTGTGTGTGTGTGTGGGGGGGGGGGGGGGGGTCGGCACCACATAGACGGATTTCGATTTCTTTTAACATTACTACATGATTGAATACAGTTTTTTCCTAACATAAATCCTGATTGGACACTCAATCCATTTCGAGTATTTCATCATAATGTTGTATCTAAACTGACTAATCCTGTAAACCTTGTAAATGGGCTAAGCATTTTTGAAAACTTACAAGACTAACGACAACATAAATTTTGACTATCATAAGATTTTTAAGGTAGACAAATTAATTTACATGGTTTGATTATACGATATACAATATAGAAAAATAGTTATAGGCCTTGTTTGGTCCGAAAACATGCTGGAAATGACGTAATGTAATAATTATAGAAAAAGTTCAAAAAGGCAAGAATGAGGGAAGTTTCCATTTTGTATCATTATCATCATTATCAATAAGGCAACAAAAGGACACTTTGCTGAACATTTATTTTCAGCCTTAAGGTGTCAAACAGTACCCACATATAAACAAATTTAACGAGACATAGGCAAGCTCACATATCAAATTAAATCGTAATTCTACAATTGTTCAAAATTTATACAGATTTTTAAAAAAAGAGGAGAGTTATTTGCTCCTTCTTCACTGTTTTTACTGGAAGATATTATTGCTTATTAGTAACATATGACGATTTCAAGCAAGAGATGCAAATGTAAATAAACGAAACTATACTTAGAAATCCCTATCCCACAGAAGGAAGCACCATGCTAAATATTAATAACCAAAGAACATGATCATTATTTTGATCAAGACCAAGAATGTAATACCGATAATGCCGCAAGCGATTGTATAAAATTAATACTCTACCAAACCTCACCTCCAACTCATATATAATTCCGTCGTCATGCCTGTCAAAAACATTACAAAAATGAGAAATGTTGCAATGGTAATATCAAATATCTAAGCTCCCATCAATATAACATTTATTTTGCCAGCATAACATATATTTTCGTAGAGTAAAAATACAGTATGCTGAAAGCAGTGTGAAGGACTGAATTTTTTTTGCGATTTTTTTTTAATTCTTTGCATTTTGTTCAAGATTTCCGCGAAATTTCAGGATATTCAAATCATTATTCCACTTTCAACGAGAAAAGAACGTAGTTACTGAGATCAGTGTTCAAGAATATTTTCATGCACCATTTCATTCTTAGGTTCGTCTCATTCGGTGTGACGGTTCTCTTACGGACAATCCTTTTTATGAATTCATGAGTGCGGCCTGGACGCGGGCTATTAAAGGACCAGAAGAGTCCGGACTATTTTAGTCCCTCTGCCCATGACACAGAACTATCATAAACAACAACGACAACAATAACAACGAACAACAATGTATTACTAAAACTCAGATAAGAGTCCTTGCTCCAATTCTAAAGGAAGTCCTCACATCACATTCATTGACTGAAGAATTGTAGTTAATTCGTTTTACCTCCATGATTGAAGCACAGACCTACCCACCTCTAGTTAATGATTGAAGAGTCCCCATGTTCATGCTTTTATTTGGTCATCATGCTCCGAATAGCTACAACAAACGCGAGGGGTGGGGAAGGGGGCATTCGTCATCGAATCTCATAGTTTGTTTTATCATCAAACTACCGTCATGGCATTTGGCAATGGATAATTGTCACTTTCATACTTTTTGTCCTTTCTGTAATGGTTTGGTTTTCCTTAATTGTCACATCTCATACGTGGTGGACCGGCAACCAGAACAATTCTTTGTCTTTTTGGACACCCTCTTTATGACATCAGCTGCTTCTGGAATATCACTGCATTGACATGTTAGAATACATCTGAATACCTTCTTGAAATAAGGATGCTTGGTCGCATAGATGATGGGATTTATACAAGAGTTACAGAAGACGATGGCGGCGGCGTAGGGGACGAACGGGTCGCTGTCATCGTAGAGAAGGCATACGCTGTACGGCGTCAGACAGATGAGAAATGCACAAACGACATAGAACAGATTTTTGGTGATTTCAACCTGTCGTCGTAGCTGGCGTCCTTTCAGTGAGTTCTGTGGGGAGGTAATGGATCCAGAGTGGGTGATTCTTTGAGGGTTGTTGTTGCTAGTTCCGTTCTGCTTTGATGGTGGAGCCTTGCAGGAAATTCTGTTGCAAAGAAAACGAAAAAAGAATTATACACATTTAATGACCCGAAAAACATTGAAAATGTTACACAATAACTTGACATGAACTGAAATATAATACCCAGTGTGCTGGGCACGAACGTTACAATACGAACACGTAAGGATAAGTGCAACCAAAACAGAAAAAGCCAGGATAATGAAATTGTACTTTGCAACGGATTAGTGATTATCATTAATTTTTCTTTAAAATGTAAATGAGCCTTGCTTTGTAACTTTGTGTAGCATTATGCTGACTTTAACATTTACCAGTTCTGTCATCCAGAAAAGCTATTTCTGATGTCATGGTTGACTTCAGTCTTGTCTTTCATCGCCGCAATCCCCTAATGATTTTATTGACTCTTTATGGTGGAACATCCACTCTTTAGTTTCACTATAAAACACACTTATTACTGCTACCGTTTCTTGAACAAGATTATCTATTTATAAGCCCCAACAGGAATCAATATATTATCACTTTGGTCAACATCTACCATCCTTGATCGACTTTCTCAATGCGATATGTCCGTCCAGAGATATCGGCTATCATCGACCAATATCGACAGTTTCCGTTGCGCGTGACCTCTGACATTATAAATAACTGATTAACCGGAAGTAATTGTAGGTACTTGACAACGGGATTGGACTGGATGGCCATACTAAAGTCATATAGTGAAATGTGTTTGTCATTGTGGATTAGCTGAGACCTTGAACCTGTTGATCAGCTGTGATAACACAATGCAACAAACCTACTTCCTCTTGCAATGATCCTTGGTACCGTAATGAAAACCTTACGATTGAAAGTAATAACCAAGGAGCTATTGGTATAACATTGACCATGATGTGTAAGCAACAGTATAGATTGCTATAATTGCTATAACAGTATAATTTCACTTGAGTCTATACAGGGCTGCTGTGGCAATGTTGGGATCAACCTAAAAGATCGCCTATAGGTCCAACCCGGGGGGGGGGGGGTCAAATATATTGCTGTACACACGCGTGACCAAAAAGATAACGCGTTTAAAGGTTTTTTTTTTCTCCAGTTTTGGACGCGGGCCGCGCGTGCACTCGGTAAGGGTATCAAAAACACCGATTTTCCAAAAAAAGGGTAGTGTTGAAAAACTGGTCAATGGTCAATCGTAGGGTCAAACGCATTTAGGGTATGTTTTTTTTCCAAAGCTTTTTTTTAAGACTAGCCAAACGTGTTAAGGGTATGTTTTTTCCCCAAGCCTTTTCCCCGGGGTCATATTCTGGCGACAACTTGTTTAAGGGCCAAAATGTGTACTAATAAAGCCCGTGAAAAACTTGTTTAGGGGGTTATCGTTTAGGGGGTGTTTTGGAAATAATTTGGCCACGCGTGTGTACAGCAATACATTTGACTGGCCCCCGGGGGTCCAACCGTGGATCTACAACAAATGCTTTAACCGGGTAACAGTTCCCTGGTCCAATATCATGAATGAAGGATGATGTTTGACCAACATAAAACTATACAGTGAATACCGAGACGATCTTTAACGTTCTTCCAGAAAAGCATATCCACAAGGGTCGTTGACAATAAGCTAACACAATGCAAAGACTATATACATTTTCTACGTTTGAAATCACATATCCAACCCGGGGGCCGTTTCATAAAGCTGTTCGTAAGCTAAGAGCGACTTTAAGAACGACTGGTGATCCTTTCTTACGCGCAAAACCATCGCTAATGAATATACCATTTGCCATAAAAAAAAAAAGATCACCAGTCGTTCTTAAAGTCGCTCTTAACTTACGAACAGCTTTATGAAACACCCACCAGGGAATATTGTCAATGATCACAAAGCCCCTTACAGCACGCGTTTCTCTGAACAAGTGGAAACGTTCGATGTTTAATCATCACATTAAGGAGCAAAAAACAATATTCTACAAATTTATAACAACAACATTCCCTGAAATTCATACTAATTCAAACCAAAAAGGTGCTGTTGAACCCTAGACCTACTACAATAGGTCCATATAGTTGAATGATACAAGAGAGGAGGGATCATGTAGTTGAATGTGTCTGTTTGAAAATTGAATGACTATAAAAAAACTGTCTTTAATTAGCTTTTTTTTTCGAGGTGTTTTCATTAATGATATCAAAATCAAACCAAGGAATTGTATAAGTTTTCCTTTACAGATACAAATTAATGGGCCGTCAGAAAAGTATGGTATAAATGTTATCAAAACAGTTAAAGGGGAATCCAGCCTTGGCCATTAAATGTTATGTTGGGAAGGAGAAAAATAAATTAAACAGAGTGGTGAAAGTTTGAAAGAAATCGGACAAGCAATAAGAAAGTTATAGCTGCTTTAAAATTCAGATCACTAATACTATGTAGATTTCAAACTGGCAACTGGGTAAATAAATTATGACAAGGGGCAAGGACAACTTTCCCATAAGACATTTACTTTATTATCAGGGATTTGTGGTTTTCTCCTAAGTACACATTCCCCTGGGGCAGTAATCTAAATATAACCCAGGTAGTATATTGTTTTATGTCCTCATGAAAGAAAAATATAATTTGAAATTAAACTTTTGGAAAAAAAAATGCATTTTAGCCATAATAGGTATTGGAGTACATGGAAGAGTAGTCCTTGCCTTACATCACTATGACACCCCATATGTGGCCAATTTGAAGTCTCCGTGGGAATAGTGATTACCAATATTTACAACTTTTAAAAATTCATAACTTTCTTGTTGTTTGTCCAATATTGTTCAAACTTTCACCTATCAACTTGTCTGATTTTTCTTTTTCTTATAAAAACAAGTTTTTATTTGGGTTGGATTCCCCTTTAATAATGAATGTCCCATGATGAAAATGTTTTTAACCGCTTTTCAATGCTCCACGTGATCTGGAACATCCATTAACCTAAATGAAACGACTCTATCCGCACCTGTCTCCTCTAATATTAATCAAACCATAATGTATGTACACAATCATACCTGATGATTTTCACAGTTTCATCAGGCACTAACGATGCATAAAGATGGTTTTGTTAGCGTAGTAACAGAGGAATCAGACAAGTAGTGAGCGTAAACATTTCCCATAGTCTCATGTGTTAAAAAGTGGCACTTTAAAAAATCATAAAAAATAAGGATGAAATTCGGGGGTCGAATGAATTACTACCAGTGGATAGGATTATGTCTGACAATCCATATCTGTCCCTCGACCGGCTCATTATAAAAATAAATCGGCATCAATGAGGACATTTCCAGAGAGATCAAATTCATCACCTATACTGTAAAAAATATTGGGTAAATTTAAACCAGCACGAGGGTAATTATGTGTCCAACCAATTTGGCGCAGTATTTTACCCAATGCAGGAAACATTAAAATATTTAAAAAATAAGCAGCCATTACTTTAGAATGGGCAAAATTTTCATCACACTGGATAAATAAAAATGCCCAAAAGAATTGCCGAATGTTGGTTGGACACATAATTTTCCCTCATGGAGCATTTTAACACAATATTTTTTTAGAGTGTAAAACAGTAAAATAGCCATAATCCTTCCGCTATTAATGTAGTACCAGAGTTGGTGATATTTCTTCCCAATTTAGGAAAAGGAAGTTCAGTAGTCACCCACCATAGAATCAGTGTTAGACATGTTAGACAATCATATTGTAAACTTTTTCAATCAGCTATAACGAAATGAAAATAAGGAGAATTGGTTGGCTAGAATGAATATATTTTGCCTCCCAGACAGTTGTAAATAGTGCGACCTAGGGGTTAGAATATAGAGAAACAAAAATATGAAAAGCACCTTCTACTCCTGTGTGACAGTCGAGGAGCGGGAGTAGAGTGGGGTAGAGTAAGAATGGCCGCACCCTCTCGAGACAAAGATGGGGGGGGGGGTCTTTTCACGAAAGGTTGAGTTAAGTTTTCTGAATCAGTCGTTCTATGGAGCTGGAAGTCAAATTGTGGAGGGGGGTCTTTGAAGAAAGGTTGAGTTGAGTTTTCTGAACAACTCGTTTCTATGTAATTTATTCGGAATAGAAAACACGATATTTCTCTTCATTCATTTGCTATATAAGGTTGTGTGTGGGGGAAGGGGGGGGGGGGTAGGATTATGTATTGCAATGACTATGCTACCTTGTTTATCGTCATGGTATGGAGCCAAGAGTATATTGGTAATGAGTGATAACAGGTGACCGAGTTTTTTACCTTTTTCAAATAAGCCATTGTTTTACGAGGTGTAATTAATCATCTTGTTTTCATAAAGGTGAAATAGTAAAACAATTTAAAAAGCGCTGTGACAAGGGCCATGGTATGGATGTATAGATAGCTATGGATCATTTCCTTCAACTTCCCGTCATCAATCAATATTGTTAACATGTTTAATGTTGAAGATGTAACTAATCTTCTTTCATGATAAAATTACATAATTTATGAGGGAATGTTGAATGAGAGTAAGTCTATCTATCCATTCGATCATCCAGGACCCCCTCCCCCCAAACCCCCCCCCCAGGTTCCCGAGACTTGACGGTCCATGGGACGTAGGCATTATTTATGGTTCCCCTCTCGGAAATGGGCGGCCATTAAAAACTTAATATGAATTTATGGAGTACGTATCATAAACCAAGAATATTCTTTCAATATCTAAAGCATAAACCCTTTACTAAAATCAGCCCCCCCCCCCCCATCATAGTCACATGCGTGCACACGCGCGCATGCCACGTTACAATTATATCAAAATGCTTTCTTTCTCTCTTGCAGTATGTCGATCAATACTCAAAGCCATGCTAACAACAATATAAACAACCCATAGGCCTCAGTCCCATTTGTTTGCCTTTATACAATTATTCTTCTTCTGGTTTTTGTTAGAAATGAAATCACTTGGGGGTGGTGTGACAGCTTGTAAGATATTTCCTGAATCATTTTAGAACAATGTTTTCACATGTGCACCTGGCACGAAAATGAGTGAAGCGTGAAGTGAAGATAGGCTAACAATAATTAAAGTATTCATTAAAGGCCAAGTCCAACCCCAAAAAGTGGATTTGAATCAATAAAGAAAAATCAAACAAGCGTATAGAACGCTGAAATTTCGTCAAATACGGATGCAGAATATTTCTTAAAGAAAGTTATGACATTTTCAAATTTTCGCTTATTTTTTTCACAAATCAGTTAGGATTATACGCTTAACTCCGTGATATGCAAATGAGAATGTCGATAACATTACTCATTCACTATTTTACTTACTTTTTTATTTATTTATCAACTTTTTTTGTGTGTGGGGGTGTTATTGCTTGAATCATACAATATTTCAGTTCATACAGATTTGATAGTAAGGACCATCTTGATTGAACCACAAAATGGTAAATCAATGGTGACAATGAGGAGAAAATTATATAATGAAATACGATAGTGAGAGGGTGCAGTCTCTTCATTTGCATACGGACCAGGATGTGCATACAACTGTTTTGTGAAATTAAGCGAATCTTTAATTAACTTTCTAATTTTACATCGGATTTCGATGAAATTTTGATTGTTATGCTTGTTTTTTTTCTCTCTTTTATTCAAATCAACTTTTTGATAGGGCTTGAAATACCCCTAATAATGGTCATACAACATGTACAAGGCATGTGAGTTATTAAATCGCAACATGATATATAGAAACAGAGAAAGAGAGAAAGAAAGAGAGAGAGAAAAAAAGAGAGAGAGAGGGAGGGGGAGAGAGAGGGAGGAAGAACTTATGGAGCGGGTGTGGGATAAACGGAGAGAGAAAACGAGGGGCACGTTTCTTGTATCTAATATTATTTCAAGAGTGCACATTGAAGTTGTTTTTTTAATCTAATACCTTCTTTGATAATAATCAGATGTGGATGGCGTTTTGCAAACAGGTCAGGTCAAAGAACTTCAAATCCGCTACATAATTCATAATGATTCATGTCAATTCATAATATTGCTTCATCACCATCGTAATCCCTCTTAATCGGGTGATTAATACAACCGCGACAGGTGAAGAGGGCCTGCATTGTTACATAACATCCTTCATCCCTTCTTCAACTTCCATTATTTTAAAGGTTATCGATATCCAAATATAATTATCATCATCCTGAACATGTCATCATAAGGTGTTTGATCAACATAGATCCCCATTCCTATAAGCATGTGGTGATTGGTCACTGTGAATAAAACATTTTTGAATAGGATAAAACAATTGCTAATCTCGCAAGGTGTTTTACACGGCCCTGTATACATAGTGAATGAAGGTACGAATGCAAGCTCCTTGGAAAGAGCTACAGAATTACACAAACGGTATATAGCTAGGCATATCAATGCCCTTTATATAATTATCAGATTCAATCCCCAAACATATTCTAATTTTAGATGAAGACTAAGAAAGTACCATCACTCCGCCACTAATGTGAGGGACAATGGGATAATGTTTGGGTGTAAAAAAGAAATATTATACTCCATACCAGCAACAGTTTCTTTTTGCAGTTCATATCAGTCCATTATAAACAGGTGTCTAAGGTTTGTATAAATGTAAAAATCAATTTAAGAAATCATTTTAAAGGCAAACAATTTAATTTGAAGAAACAGGAAAATGCATATTATAACATTTTCATCAACATCAATAAGAAAGTAAATGTTACTTTCTTTGAAAGCATCTTATTTCTCGAATCATGATCACATTGCAAGATGCGGGCAGTATCCATTATGACGTCACTATTAATATCACCTGTCTCTCGTAACTTTGGTTTTGCCGCTCATTTTTCACTTTGATTCAAGCAAGTCAGAGCACTTTATTGTGAAATCTATATATTTAGACACTGAGAGAGTGACGTCATCATCTTTTTTTCATTAAATACATAACCCGTGTTGTGCATAGTATTGGAAACAATAAATTTAACACTGAATTTTTATGAAAATTGTCAGTGTTATTTCTTTCTCTGTATTCAATCATGTAAATAATACCACCTTGGTCAAATAATGTTGCCGTCGGAGTAGGCTCAGCCTAAGTTTTTCAGAAAATAATTTGGAATAGGTGATTGAGCACTGCGTTACAACTTTGTTAATCAACGTTTATTGTTTACGACTCCTGCGTTTTCTTGGTCTAATAATCTAAACACCCCTTTAGATTATTAGACCGGGCTTAAATATTCATATCTAAATAAATAGATTCACTGAGCAAAATGCTGAAAAAACCCCAAATAACAAAGTTATTGAATTTAATGTTTAGCAATATTTTGTGAAAATAGCTGTATGTACGTCATCATGAATATTCATTAGGTGGGCTGATGATGTCACATCCCCAATTTCCTTTTTCTTATGTTTTTACATGAAATCATAATTGTTTCATTTTTTCATACATGTGTGAACAATGTGTCTCCTTTATAATAAAATAAGTTGCATTTTTAATGAAAATCTAATGCATTAAATCAGTTGTCAATCCAATGTTTTCATTTCTTGGTATAAAAAAAATTGAATAAACCTAGTTTCATATAATAAAATACAAAAGAACAAGTGGGCATATGACATCATCAAATTGCTCATTGACACCCCTTTCACAAACCCATCCTCCAATTATCCGCCTAAGAGTAATGCGGATAATTCAATAAAAATTGCATTCACAAACTCCGAAAATAATCCGCACTATTTTGTTACGAGCGCCCGACCTGAAAAGGGCGGATAATTGTCATGGCAACTGCACACGCCCCCTCCGATGGGGTTGTGTTGGAAAAGGGTGACCTTTTGTGACCGCACCATGGTAATTATCCGCATTACTTTGGAAATGCGTTCACAAAGCCAAAATCTGGTCCCGATGCTGCTATTATGCGGATAATTGCAGCATCGAAAAAATGCGGATAACTCTGGTCCCACTCCGATTTTACAACCAAATTATGCAGATATTATCCGCATAATTGGGTTTGTGAAAGGGGTATGAATATTCATGAAGATATGCCTAGAACTGTTTCACTGTAAAAATGCCATAACTTTGGTTTTCCTTGTCCGATTTTGATCAAATTTTTAGAGTTTTGATTGTCTGATTTTTCGTTATCTGTTTATATCATATTATTTTCAACCCGGAGCATCCCTTTAATATGCATTTCCTTCACATTCAACGAATATCACGCTCATTGAATAAACTTTACCAAGGTAACTTATAACTGCACATTTTATTCTACATTACATGTATGTTTATACGCGTGGGCGACCATTAGACCCGCATCTGCCGCATCATGATATGGGAATATTTATATTAACGATATACCTTACACAGATGCCCTTTCTTTCCGCATAATGTTACACAATATAGGAAATAAGGGAAATGAATAAACGGGTAAGAGTAAGAGGAAAGGTGAGAAGACGATTTAAGGTTAATTGTAGAGGGATAAAAAATATAAAATATCAGAGCTCATCCCTCCCTCATTTAACCCACTTTCTATCCACTATCAGTATCCATGGCAACAGATAATATACCATATCATTCACTGAAATGTAGACAATATTATACTCAAGATATGATCGTTTTCTCTTCTTTCGTAAGAGAAAAAAATAATTATACGACAACGTTTCATGAGAGGGTTATTACTTGTATAGCAAGTGAAAGGCGAGTGAAAATTTTACTCTTATTATAGAGAGAATGGTTCGCCGAACCACCCACAAATAATGCATTCAGCATTTTTATTTATTTAATGTCGGAGTAAAGAGCACTGTTGATTAAATGTCTTGCTCATGGGCATTTATAAATGCCGTGGCCGTGGAGCGAACCCTGAACTTGTTATTGTCTAGTCAGCCACAGCACCTCCATGGAATGTAAACAGTAAATATATATTAAAAAAAAACTCGTCCAAATCGACGGAACGAAAGGAGTATAATTTAAAAGAACAAAGAATTTAAGTCAAACAGTGATATTAATCACAATGAATATCAACATGATCAAGAAATATCAGGTGTAGCTTGGCAAGAGGATGACAGATACAGCTCTGTATTAATGTACGAACATGTAGTAGGGCCATGGTAAGAGTTGAATTATAGCAATCTTTGATGAGTGTTGATGTGGAATCACTTGGAACCTAAACAATGAATGGTCAGGTGATCAAATAAAATGATTTTCCCCATCTCATCTCTAGATAATGAATTTTGGCGGGAATCTCGTAGAATGTGTCACATGGACGGCTTGTTTGGATCACAAAGAAAGTGCATAAGTTCATAAGGGAACTCGAGTGAGGTGTTATATCAAAATCGCCTTTTCAATGACGATAATCATCCATCGACCAGCTCTCGAGTGTTCAGGTGGAATTAATCAAAACGATAACAACCTCCATGTTCATATTTCCGTCGTAGATGAACCACTTTCCAGTCCATTGGCTTAATAGGACGTCTTAGGGGGCCTTTCATATTGATAGCCCATCACAAATTTTATCGAGTGTAATCCCCATTTCTGATGAGATCATTGGTGAGTGTAAACACAATATGGTCATGAATCATGATTTTGGGAAAATTGCCAATTCGTCCACTCACCACATGGTCTACCTTCATTTAGTCTAATGCCATTCTGTCCATCAACATTTCGTCTAAGAACCATTTGGTCCAATAATCATTTGGTCCAATCATCACTTCGTCTAATCACCAGTTGGTCTATGACTATTTCGTCTCATAACCAGTTGGTTTAATACTCGTTTTATTTTTTTAAATCATTTTGCCCAATTAACACTTAATGTAATTAGACCAAATGGTATATGGACTAAATGCCAATTGGATCAACTGGTTATTAGACGAAATGGTGAGTGGACTAAATGGTAATTAGGCCATTTGGATATTGGACGAACTGATGGAAGGCCAAAGGACAGTAGACGAGTTGGCAATTGGACGAATTGGCATTGGACCAAATGAAAATGATTTTGAACTGTACTGCTACAGACACACCCACCATGCTACAGACCGATCAAAGCTATACAGTGCGTATCAAAAAAAAAGTTTACACTTTGAAAAAGCCCTGGGAATTAAAAAATATACAACATGTGGGTAATTTTTTCACATATAATCTTGGGTTTGGGTCTCATCTATCCAATGAAAGTAAACGTTTTGACAGAATGTTACACTTGAGTGAGCACTGTCCATTTTTGTAAAGCTCGCAGAAATCTGTTTGCGCAGAAATGCTCGTTTTCACGCTTTGTCAAGGGGAAAGGGCGATATCAAACTTACACTGCGAAACATTTCTCATACATTTCCCTTGCACTTTTAGTCAATTTTGTAACAATTTTGCCACCCAAATTGAAATTTTAACACTTAGTAAGCACAACCTTTACCCTTTTAGTGCCAGCTGGATCTGCGGAAATAAATAAATCTGAACAAAAGTTTATATCAGACATCTCCAGCATTTTTTCATTAAGGTTTTATTATTTAAAGTGGGTTTACATTTCATTTTTCATTTAATACTTAATTCTCTACACTTTTTCAAGGCTTGACAATGCTTAACAAAATGAAAATCAAGCCAAAACCATTTCATATAAATCACAGCTTAGTGTAAAGTAAATATCGTCGCGATGGCCTTGGTGTGTGGGGGAGTGGGGTGGGGCGCAATGCACTCTTCGAAGTGTTTTGGGCAAGGGAACAAGTTAAGACAGGCAAAAGATATCTTCCAATCAATTTTACTAGCTAAATTCTACGTGTTCTTCATGATTAAGGTCTACTTTTAATCGCATAACTATTTCAAAGTTCTGCGCAAATCATTTTCACTAACTTTTCAAAAGTAAATGCATGGTGCTCACTCAAGCGGAAAATTTTTCGACATTTATATCGTAATTTGCTTGAATGGATCTGTACCAATGTTAAAATGTGGAAAAATCTTCAGGATATTACAAATGTATAATTTTACAGGATTTTTTCTAAGTGTAAACTATTTTTTGATACGCAATGTAGTACGTAAATTGCTCGTGGCCGAGTGGTCTAAGGTGCCAACTACACCATGGAAAGTCCGGGGTTCGATTCCCAGCACGGCTCTTGACCAAGGCATTTTCTTTGCTCTTTTATATTGCTCTTTTATATCGCATGAAATAAATGAAAATGCTTTAATACCAAAGTGTGGACGTGTCGAATGGCATGTACATCAACGATTGGTTTCGAATCAGTTTCGTTGGTGCTACTGTTACCTGATGAAAGAAAGTGCTTCATATTAGTACTACAAGCATGGGGCTTCAGCGGTTTTTTTTTGTGTTTTATTTTTTTTTTCATTTACGTATATGATTATCTCTTCCTTTGGGACAGACCCAGGGCTGGATGGACCTTCAACGTCACTATCCGAAGGACTATTATGTTTGGTCATCATCAATCCAAGCCATGATATTTCTCCTTGCCCATAATATCAATCATTAAATACTCAGTTATACGTGCCGTAAAATATTCCACTCCCCTCTTACCCAGGGAACGGGGGGGGGGGGGGGGGGCGTCCACCTCCCTGCTATATAGAGGGACCCAAGATTTCACGCATTCTAATAATAGTAGATATCGAAAGAGCACGTCTACAACCTTTAACGATTAGGATTCAGTATAATACGTTTGAACTAATTAAAGATTTGATTAAAATAAGTGTTTGGATTTGATTAAAGTCTTTTATTTTATTCCATAGAACAGGTGTATTTGCCATGACATGATGTTCTGTGAGGGGAAATGCATTTCCGATGTTAATAATATGACGTAATACAATTAACACAAACCATCAGTAATATAGGTATGGCTTGATGAGATAAAGTTATTGTGATTTCCTGTAGAATAAAGTATTTGAAAGCAACAGCGGGATCAACATTTGCCTTGGGTCACATGATCTCAATTTTGGCGAGCTTTCTTTTCTTCTTATGAGACATGACAAATTTTAGATCCAATCTTAGCTCATTTGTTAGCTGGCTTATTATATCTGGGATAACATAATTGCGTGGCATTCCTCCATCACGTACACACATCTCTTAGGCGGATGTGAAAAGCAATCAAGAATAGATTAATATCTCACCACAAAAACAGATACCGCTTGTATTTATTCAAATTTCAAAATAAAGCGTGAACGCCTCGTGCATCGTTTATCCACACTGCAAAAACTCCAGTGTTGATTTAACACCAGCCCGGAATCTATATATGTCCACACCAGAGAAGTGTTAAACAACACCGGTTTAGGTATTAGTCTAACACCAGATAGGTGTTTATACAACACCGATTAGTATTAAAACAGCATCGGTTCGATTCCAAACTGGTGTTGTTTCAATACTTCTCTGGTGTGGATAGATTCCGGGCTGGTGTTAAATCAACACCAGGGTTTTTGCAGTGCATAGAGCTATTACAGAGCTCTATGGTTTATACTTTTCCGCCCCACCCCAAACCTCCCACCCCCTCTCTCTTTCTCTTTCTTACCCTTCTCTCCCTTTCACTCCCATCACTCTCCATTATTTCGAATAAGGAAATTTCTCACGATCTCGTTGAGAGTGATGATATACCACATCCCTGTTACCTGTGTTGTGGCGTGGACCATGCATGGTTGTTGTGGTAGCTTTTAATCATTCTCAAAACATCACGAAAACCTTTCGAAAATCATTTATATCATCTTCTATAATTTTGCGTTAGAAAATAATTCAATTATATCCCTTTCCCGCATATATTCAGTTTCAACTTTGTGATAACGGAAAATGTGGGATTGAAATGCAATACCTATTTTTTTCTCATTTGTAAGAAATGAGAAGCACTGCAAAAAGCCGGTGTAAATTCTACACCAGCCAGGTATCTATATCGGTCCACACAAGAGAGGTGTTGAAACAACACCGGTTTGGAGTTAGGCTAACACCAATATTTGGCATTTCAGCAACACCAATTAGTGTTAAACCAATATCGGTTTGATTGTTAACTGGTGTCGTTTCAATGCCTCTCTGTTGTGGAGCGATACCAGGCTGGTGTTAAATCAACACCGGTGATTTTAAAGGAGAATGAAACTCTTGGAGCAAGTTAGCTTTTGTGAAAGCAGAAAAATCAAAGAATAAGATCAACAAAACTTTGAGAAAAATAGGACTAGCAATAAAAGAGTTATGAGCATTTGAATGTCGAGATCACTAATGCTATGGAGATCCTCCCATTGGCAATGCGACCAAGATCTGTGATGTCACACACGTACAACTCTCCCATTTGGACACTGAAAATATACCCCAAAACATCTCTTTTTGCTCATTCTAATCATATGACAAACGATTCATCAATGATATAATGTTGTGAAACCTCTGTACTTGTCATCTCATAGAGAGAACACCTCACCTTGTGATAGACTCTATAAAAGTGAGAATATAAGTGAAATAAGTACTAAAGTAATGAGGGAGTTGTACGTGTGTGATATCACAGATCTTGGTCGCATTGCCGTTGGGAGGATCTACATGGCACTAGTGATCTCAATATTCGAATGCTCATAACTTTCTTATTATTCATTCAATCTTCCTCAAACTTTCAACAATATGTTTCTTTGATTTTTCTCTTTGATATGGATTCAGCTGGTTTCAAGGGTTTCATTCTCCTTTAAGAACTAATGGAAAGGGGCTTTTCTAGATATCCAGTTAGTGTTTCAGTGATTTCAGCTTTAAATGTAGGCCTAAACACAATTTCAATTAATGTAGTAAACCGTCTTTTTACATTCATAGGCATAGAATTTCTCATTTTCATTTATAATAGCTGTGTATGGATATCCTCTCAACAGTAATTAAAACTACATGGTAGTTCCTCTATACTGATACCGAATCTCTCCTGCAAATCATTCGCATAAACATATAAAGCACATTTAGCCATGCAGCAGACGTCTAATGAAAATATCAATATTATTATCGCCTGCTATATAAAGTAATTTTCATACATGATGATGTACACCTTTTCCCCTTTTAGTAATATATAAAGTCCTGCTAGTATACTTTTGTGTTCAACAAGGATTTTTTTTTGGTAAATTGCCAACTCGTCCATACCAACTCGTCCACTCACCACATGGTCTACTTTCATTTAGTCTAATGCCATTCCGTCCATCAACATTTCGTCTGAAACCATTTGGTCCAATCATCACTTCGTCTAATCAATATTTCGTCTTACGACCAGTTGGTCTAATATCCATTTCATTTTCATTCATTTTGCACAATTTAAGACTTAGTCAAATTAGACCAAATAGTATAAGGACTAAATGGCTAATGGACCAACTGGCATTAGACTCAATAAAAATAGACCATGTGATGAGTGGACGAACGGATGGTAGACGAGTTGGCAATTAGACGAATTGGCATTAGACGAATTGGAAATAAACCATTTTTTTTTATATTAAGTCCAAAGTGATATTGAGGTTTTCAGTCTTTTGAAACCTTGCTTTAACCATGCAGGGTATTGTGAGTTACCGTATCGGCCGTATTTTGATTTCACTTTCCTCACTATTCTTTTGTAATTTGATGAGTGTCGTATGTTTCTCTTTGCTTTCGCGAGGGGTGGATGATTGGAACCCTGTAAAATTTAAAGCCTTTTTACAAATGAGTTTATTCAATGTGAGCTCTCCGATTTCACTGACACACAAACGAGCAAATTGTAAAATATGTGGAGATTCGGGCAAAAAGTGGCGGCGTTGGACGAAAATACGAGAGGGGTCTTTACACCAGGGAATCACTCACAATAAATTATGTTAAAGGGATGGTCCAGGCTTGAAAATTTGATCAAAATCGGATTACAAATAACAAAGTTAATGAATTTTAAAGATTTTAATTATTCCGGTGAAACAGTTCTAAGCATGTCTTCATGAATATTACATGTATTAGGTGGGCTGATGATGTCATATCACCACTTGCTCTTTTGTTTTTCATTATATGAAATTAGTTTTATTCAAAAACTTTCTACCAAGAATTAAAACAGTTGGATTGACAACTGATTAAGTGCATTAGTTATTTCTTGCAGCAACTTATTTCATCATATAATGGAGACACATCATTTACACATTTATGAAAAATGAAATAATTATGATTTAATGTAATAACACGAGAAAAAGGAAAGTGGGGATGTGACATCATCAGCCCACCTAATGAATATTGATGACGATGTGCAATACAACTGTTTTCACAAAATATTGATAAACTTTGAAATTCCATATTTTCGTTATTTGTTATCCGATTTTGAAGAAATTTTTGAACATTTTGCTCTGTGAATTTTTTTTAAAAAAGATATAAATATTTTCAGCCCGGACCATCCCTTTAATATGAATTACAAAGTCACGCAAAGATTTATGGCGATTTTTTTATATTCTGGCTAACGCAATAGGAAAACATACATATCGTATAATAGATTTTGTCTTTGTTCAATCCATGGCATGTGTATGCTGCAACATGATTTGAAATTTGAATGGATTAAAGATTAAACAAGCAAAACACTTGCGATTATAATCTTGTTGCAGTTTTACATTTTCCCTGCCCATGCCGTTGGAACAGATCTATATCTCAATATTAACATGTTCCAACGGCATGGGCAGGGATCGTCGCCCTATTTGTATTTGTATTACTATTTTGTCAAATAAAATGTCACCTTTTTGTCCAGGTGTGTAATAGGTCTGGCACTGATGTGTGATACCATCGCTGCTGCAAAAATTTATTACAAGGAAGACAAGTTTTATAAACAAAACCACATACTATTCGTTCCCACGGAAACTACTCATGTGTGTAAGCCTGTATCACTATAATTATGATGAATGTTCCTTTTCAAACAAAATAATGCATGGATTGGGTAAAAGAGGAATTAACTTCTTTCAAATTGACCGCTGAATAAAGCTGCATTCCCCTTCAGAAAGAAGCAAACTCAGAGATTCAAATACGATACCTTAAATTATTCATAACAAGTTGTTTTTCAACATTTCCATTGCTCTGACTTCCCCATATTGTTTGGTTAGGTTGAAACATTCGATAACCCTCAGTGTGTGTGACCAAGGAGATATGATATATCATTCCCGCGTTTCATATATGAAACGCGGGAATGATAAATGTTTCAAATGAGGGTGGGTATATTGTTGTCTACACTCAATAATTGTTGCCGACATCTTAAAACGAAATTTCACATAAAGTACAAATTCCACAAAGCATTATTCTAAACAAGTTTAAGCATTACTTTGTTCATGTTAGGCAAAAATCAAGGGCAAAAGAATCATAAATTGGGCAAAATAAAATCATAACACTGTATTAATGCTACTCATGTGCTTTTCACACTGCATTTCCTTAACCCCATACTATCCTTAACCCCGGACTATCCTTAACCCCGTATACTATCTTTCTTTGGATTCACACTGTCTTTCTTAAAGAGATGGAAATATTGATTTTATATCTAAATACAATAGAGTAAAATTCACAGGGCAAAATGCTGAAAATTTCATCAAAATCGGATAACATTGTTGAATTTTAAAGTTTATAAATTTAAAACAGTGATATGCACATCGTCATGAATATTCATTAGGCGGGCTGATGATGTCACACCCCCACTTTCTTTTTTCTTATGTTATTACATGAAATCATAAATGTTTGATTTTTTTCATACATGTGTAAATGATGTGTCTCCATTATGATGAAATAAGTTGTGTCAATAAATAACTAATGAACTTAATCAGTTGTCATTCCAATTGTTTTAGTTCTTGGTATAAAATCTTTGAATAATCCTAATTTCATATAATAAAATACAAAAGAACAAGTGGGGATGTGACATCATCAGCAAACCTAATGAATATTCTTGACGACATGCCTAGGACTGTTTCACCGGATAATGCAAATCTTTCAAATTCAATAACTTTGTTATCTATTATCCGATTTTGATCAAATTTTCAGCATTTTGCTCTGTGAAGTTTACTCTATTTATTGAGATAGAAATATCTCCAGCCTAGACCTGTAGTGTGAAAAATACCCTAGAATCGAGATGGCTATCGAGGACCCTTATGAGCATGCTTATCTTGTTTATGGAATACGGGTCCTGGTACCTATCTTTCAACGCCCCCCCCCCCTCTCTCTATTGCGCATACCCTTATTTCACCTGTAAGCATCGTGACGTCAGAGAAAGGAGTGGGGAAGTTGACTCCTTACTCCCAGGTCAGAGGCGGCTGAATGTATTTATCTTCTTGAAATTAAAGACAACAATTGAGAATTTGATGTCAACATGAACTATTATCTAAGTATATAAATAAAGTAGAAGAGAGAGAGAGAGAGAATGTGCTGTTAACCATTCCTAAGTACATGCTCTCTATTAATATCTGAACTGGATAGCATCATTTCTACCTCCATATTTCAAAACAATTACCAGATTAAAATTGAGCAAATTATTGTATCATATTAATTCATTTTTGTTGAAAACCGAAGACTTCCCTCTAGGGCGTCTGAACCTTCATTTTAACTGAATGCATCACTCAGTTTTAATCCTTTTTGATGACTGGTTAAATAAATTGAAAACAAAAATGCAGGAAGGGAGGTAGATAGCCCCTATACATACCCATATCCCCTCCATGTGTTCGAATACATTCCGTTCTCACGGGGTCTATCAGGCTTAGGGGGAAACCCAACACCCATAACAAACTTGATGTATTGTATTAGGTCTGGGTCGAAGAGGCTACTACCATAATAGGCTACAGGTTGTTTGTCTTGCCAGCATGTTCACTACCAAAATTTGAGTCGATTCACGTTCATTTTCACCCGGCTTAGAACTGGAGCTGGGGATCGATGTAAAATGGACCTTCATTGAAAGTGAGAGGGAGAGAGTGGCCCTTATTTTGAAGTCGGGTTTAACATAGACCCATAGTCTAACTCTGTGGGCTACACGGGCCTATTAACATTGGGAAAGCAAGAGATATCCATTCGAGCCAACCCATTGCTATTTTTTTTATTTTGATATGGCTGATTGACAAATTGTATGCATATGATTGTCCATCTAACACTGATTCTATTTTTGGTAATTACTGAACTTCCTTTTCCCAAATTGGGAAGAAATATCACCAATTTTGGACTATATTTTGACTGGCGGAAGGATTAGGGCTATTTTGCTGTTTGAGGTGATGAATCTGCTCCCCCCGACGGTGTCTTCAAACACGCCAATCTATTTTTAAAATGAGCCGGTCGAGGGACCCTTTTCTGGTCAGATATGGATTGCCAGATATATATCCTATCCACTGGTAGTAAACATTCGACCCCCGAATTTCATCCTTATTTTTTATGAATTTTTTAAAGTGCCAATTTAACACACGAGTCTATGGGGAATGAATTAGGCCTGTGAGACCTGTGCTAAAATTATGGGAGCCAAAAATTATGTTTACACTGTATATGTCTTATGTCTACTATTTCGTTTCATTTTGCTTTCATAATGAAGAAAAATAGTTCTGCTATCATTCCCAGACAATAATATATATTATGAACAATTTGGATGTCAAATTTGACGTGTACTGTGAGGGATTTGTATCCCAATTTGCTCTCCATAGTTAAACCAGGGGGAGTGAACTGTGTGTGGTCTCTGTGTGTTATAAATACATAGTCTTAAAATATCGTTTTCAGATATCTACTAATACTACAGAGAATAAATTGACCTATAGTTGTATTTGTATAGAGAAAGAACTAAAATGTTTTGAGAGGAAAAGTAATTGTTTTGCTACTTGGTAACAAAATTATTGCGGTATAAATGTATTGAGTAGTTAATTAGCATGTTATCACTCAAGTGGGTCTATATTACTAGACTGCACTAGCATTATGGGTCAGGAAACTGGCCAGGTATGAGTAGTTGAGGACTCGAGATGGCGCTTACCAGGGTTTAAAGGTATTGTTTAACTTTGTGAGCAGCCGATTTAAAAAATTCTCAAACCAAGATGAAACATGTGTACAAGTGCATGTATTAGAATTAATAAACTCTGAAAACAACCATTATTGAGAATGAAAAGCTAAAACTACAAGGCAAACCCCGATTTTGTAAATAGGCGTCTTATAGACGCCTATATAGTACACATAAGTGTATGGGATGAAATTAAGATGGTGTTTTCGGTCACTTTATATTTCAGTTTTTGAAGCACTAAATAATTATTTTCGAACGCAATTTTTTCTGGGCTTCATTTTTGTAACATATCACAGACACAGGTGACAAGTGTGACCTTTTAGCTCAGATTTTTTAAAAGTCAAACCAATGTTAACCAATCACTTTAATCTAAACCTGAGTTCAGAATACGGGCCAGTGTATTTTATTCTTCAATATACAATGTATCCAACTAAAAAAGTGTTCCTTTCAGTTTGTATAATTATGTGAAGCCTATATGGCCAGAACAAGAAAAACACCCTGATCAAAATAATGAGAATGATCACGGTCATCAAGGCCACACTGTAACAAGTATTGGGTAAATCTTTACCACCACGAGGGTAATTATGTGGGCATTTCGGACGGTGTGTGCGCTTATAACACAAGAATATCAGACTATTATACCATGGACCTACTACATGTGTTGTAGGTCCATGATTATTTACTGTAAAAAATATTGGGTAAAATTGGGTTGGGTATGTGTCCAACCAGTTTTGGGCAGTATTTCACCAATTGCGGGAAGCATGTTGTCCAGTAAGGTTATTGGAACGCCTCTGGCAGTCTCGCCTGCATTACGCGATTCGATATAGCAGCAGAGCTGACTTTGAAAACAGCTATAGAATAATTATTCACAAAAGAAAACTCTCATATGATAATAAAATACTGTGTCCATTGACCAAACATGACCTTGACCATGATCATGTGACCCAAGACTTGTGCAAAACATACTTGATTACCCTTATGTCTATGTGTCATGAACTACATGTGTAGATCCATAAACTATCTAAGTTACGATGCCAATTCAACAAATACCCCCAACATGGCCAAAGTTCATTGACCTTTAATGGCCTTTGATCTTGGTCATGTGACATGAAAGGCGCACAAGATATTCAGGGATACATGGTTATTCGTATGTCAAAGTTTCATGAACTAGATCTATCAACTTTTAAAGTTATGATGACAATTCCACAAATACCTCCAACATTATCAAAGTTCGTTGACCCTAAATGACCTTTGACCTTGATCGTGTGACCTGAAACTTGCATAGGATGTTCAGGGGGTGTTTCATGAAAGTTGTCAGCACTGACTATATTGTCAGTGCTGACTATTTCAGTGAAATCCTTGATTGGCTGAGAAGCTATGGCCTCTGACTGTTACTATGGTAACTGTCGGAGGAAGACATCTTGTCAGTGCTGACAACTTTCATGAAACGGTCCCCAGGGATACTGAATTAATCTCATGTCTAAGTTTCATGAACTAGATCCATAAATTTTCAAAGTTATGATGACAATTCATGCACAAATACCCCCAAAATGGTCAAAGTTCGTTGACCCAAAGTGACCTTTGTCCTTGGTCATGTGACCTGAGACTCAGGCAAGATGTTCAGTGATACACTATTACCCTCATATCTAAGTTTCATGAACTAGGTCTATATACTTTCCAAGTTATGACAACATTTCAAAAACTTAACCTTGGTTAAGATTTCAATATTGATTCCCCCAACATGGTCAAAGTTCGTTGACCCTAAGTGACCTTTGACCTTGGTCATGTGACCTGAAACTAAGGCACCATTTTCAGTAATACTTGATTGAAAGTATGTCCAAGTTTCATGAACTAGGTCCATATACTTTCTAAGTTATAATGACATTTCAAAAGGTTAAGATTTCAATGTTGACGACGCCGCCGTCGGAAAAGCGGCGCCTATAGTCTCGCTCTGCTATGCAGGCGAGACAAAAAGGCAGCAATTACTTTAGAAATGGGCAAAGTTTTCATCACACTGGATAAAAAATAAAAATGGCCAAATAAATGCCTAATGTTGATTGGACACATAATTATCCTCATGGAGCACTTTTACCCAATATTTTGTGGTACGTGATTTCACACACCCTTTGCCTAAACATTCACACTTCACATTAATTTATCTGTAAACAATAAATCTTGTTTAAACACATCTAAATTCATGTGTTCTATATTTCATGACAAAAAGTAAGATCTTCTTTCGAATGATTTATTACCAACAAATTCATAGATGCGGCATGGGCCACGTTATAAGCGAATCACCCCTAAAAGTGAAAGTGAAACATGAAAATAAAAATTTCGTCTTTTTTTTTTTTCGAACAGGAAGTTTACCCTAACTTTAACGAAAAAGTATTTTGTTACAAAGGAAAACTTTTGTTAGGGACTTAACAGTTTCACTTCTAACACGTCACAATAGAAAATGGATGAGGAGCTAACCTTCAAGATAGACATTTTTATTTTTTAGTGAACGTTTATTGAAAAAGTGCCCAAACCCATTCCACGGCCCCCGCGTACACAGTAAATAACAATTATACAACGCTGTTTACTATATGAACCTTACAGTAGTTGTTTAAACATTTTAAACAGGTGTTTAAAATCTTAAACAACAAAGTTTAGTTTTCAATATCTAATCTTCAATAAATTAAACATGATTGTTCAAACGGTTAAACAAATACTGTAAGGTTCATATAGTAAACAGCGTTGTATAAAATCTTAAACAGCGTTTTTACTGTGTACGATGTCTCTAACATAGGCATACACTTTTGTCAGATAGGAATGTTAAAAAGATTGTATTTAAATAAAATTCACATGATTGACCCTTATGCTGCAGTCATATTTCCCCTATAGTGGCCGAACGGCGAGTCGAAAACAGCCGTTTTATCAATTTTTATTCAAACAACCTACACGTAACTGGTAAAAAAAATTGACTGCGACAATACCAAAGTTACCCACGGACATCAGCAATATAAGTGAAACAGTTATTATCTACGTCGTAATGAATATTCATTAGGTGAGCTGATGATGTCATGTCCCCACTTTCAGTTTTCTCATGTTATTACATGAAATCATAATTATTTCATATTTAAATACATGTATTCTAGGTAATGATTTTGCATTTTGTATTTTGTAATTTAAGATCTATTTGTAGAGTTTGTTGTCGTGTATGTTTTTCTGTGTGGATATATAATGGAACTGATGGGCACGGTGTGTGAGCTTTATAACATAACACTATCAGACTATTATACACTGTAAAAAATATTGGGTAAAATTGGGTTGGGTGTGTGTCCAACCAATTTTGGGCAGTATCTTACCAAATGCGGGAAGCATATTGTCTAGTAAGATATTAAAAAAGCAGTAATTACTTATGGGCAAAACTTTCATCACACTGGATAAAAGAAATGCCCAATGTTGATGGGAGCCATAATTACCCTCATGGAGCATTTTTACCCAATATTTTTTAGAGTGTACTATCATTATTACACTGTAAAAAACGCTGTTTGAAATTTTAAGCACGTTGTTTAAGCCCGTCACTCTAACAATAGACTGCTGTTTAAACTTTTTAAACAATTACAAAAAACTTTAAAGGGATGGTCCCGGCTGGAAATATTTATATCTCAATAAATAGAGTAAAATTCACAAAGCAAAATGCTGAAAATTTGATCAAAATCGGATAACGTATAACAAAGTTATTAAATTTTAAAGAATTGCATTATGCCGGTGAAACAGTTCTAGACATGTCTTTATGAATATTCATTAGGTGGGCTGATGATGTCATATCCCCACTTGTTCTTTTGTATTTTATGATATGAAATAAGGTTTATTCAAAACATTTCTACCAAGAACTAAAACAGTTGGAATGACAACTGATTATGTGCATTAGTTATTTATTGCCGTAACTTATTTTATCATAATGGAGACACGTCATTTACACATGTATGAAAAAATGAAACATTTATGATTTCATGTAATAATTTAAGAAAAAGGAAAGTGGGGATGTGACATCATCAGCCCACCTAATGAATATTCATTACGATGTGCATATAACACGTCAAAACTCAACAACTTCGTTATTTGTTATCCGATTTTGATGAAATTTTCAGCATTTCGCTCTGTGAATTTTACTCTATTTTTTTATTTTTTTAGGTATAAATATTTTCAGCCCGGACCATCCCTTTAAACAACTTGTTGTTAGAGTGATATGCTTAAACAACGTGTTATTTTTTACTGTTTATGTGTGCGTTGTTGCAGCAGTGAATATCTAATGCATTAAATGAGTTGTAAATCCAATTCGTTTTATTTTTGGAGGACAAAATTTGAATAAACATGATTTCATGTAATGAAATACAAACGAATAAGTGTGGATACGACATCATTAATTTTCTCATTGAATATGCATGAAGGTATGCATACAACGGTTTCACTGAAATATTGATAAGTATGACAACCAAGAGAATTGAATCATCAGCATAACTGATATAATCATTAAATAAAATATATAGAATTTACACGCAATGTTTTTCTAGCATGCATAATTTCACAGGATTCGAGTAATAATATGCACATTATGAGACTATGAGCAATATTCTTTACAATGAATTTGTTTGTGTCTTTTTATGTGCTGGTTCTTCATTAAAGGTCAAGTCCACCCCAGAAAAATGTTGATTTGAATATTTAGAGAAAAATCAAACAAGCATAGGGCTGAAAATTTCATCAAAATCGGATGTAAAATAAGAAAGTTATGGTATTTCAAAGTTTCGCTTATTTTTCACAAAACAGCGATATGCACAACTCAGTGACATGCAAATGAGTCAGTCGATGATGTCCACCACTCACTATTTGTTTTGTTTTCTATTTTTTGAATTATACAATATTTCATTTTTACAGATTTGACAATAAGGACCAACTTGACCGAACCATATAGTATAAATAATGATATTTCCACATGTTCAGGGAGGAATTAATCGTTGTTTCACTTGACAATGAGGAAAAAATTAGAATATTTCATATTTCATATAATAAAATACAAAAGAAATAGTGAGTGGATGACGTCATCAGTTTCCTCATTTGCATACCGATCAGGATGTGCATATAACTGTTTTGTGAAATTAAGCGAAACTTTAAAATGTCATAACTTTCTTATTTTACATCCGATTTTGAAGAAATTTTCAGTGATATGCTTGTTGGATTTTTCTCTTTTTATTCAAATGAACTTTTTGTTGGGATGGACTTGTCCTTTAATGAAAATAGTGGTAAGAGGTGAAGAAAATATTTCAATAAGAATGGTTTATTGTAATGCTTGATATTTTTAAATCATCGTTGCGCGTTCAACGTTTTAACCTGTTTTTGCTGTCAATATTTTTACAGCACATACTCATCGTGTTCATCAGGCTAAATGTAAAATCAGGTCCCCATCGTGACACTTATACCCACCACGACTAAACGATCTTCAACATTTACAGAAATATATTTTCCAGGCGATAAATTACCATCACTTAATTACCTCTGATTGCGAGTGCTCATCTGAAATATCACAGCCAAGATTCGCACGTCGTAAAGATTTATAGTGCACGCGTAACGAATTAATCACTGATTAACGGGAGCTCGTGTAACAATCGTCCATCATCAGAAACATTCAGAAATTCTTATTACGGCATTCAACTCATCATGCTATGTGGCGCCTTTTTATCTTCATGTGTCATGATGTCACGTGGCTTTCTTTAGGGAGATGTAAATGATTAACCCACACCATGGTGAAGCTGTCCAAACCTATTATCATGAGACGAGTGGCGAAGAGAAGCAGTAACATGATATTGCATACCGGACACCTTGTAAAATCTTTAATGAATTTAATAAAATCTGCTGGTCTTAATGATAATAATAATAATAATAGTCAGTTCTTGTATAGCGCATACTCCATTATGAATAACGTCTCTATATGCGCTTCCAAAGGACTTGGATATTATTATCCCGGCTGTAGCTCAAGCAGCTTTCACGCGCTCGGCATTTTAAGGGATAACCTGCCAGATACCCATTCACCTCACCTGGGTTGAGTGCAGCACAATTTGGATTAATTTCTTGCTGAAGGAAACTACGCCATGGCTGGGATTTGAACCCACGACCCCCTGTTTCAAAGTCCGGAGACTAATCCACTGGGCCAAAACGCTCCATGATAGAAAAGACAAAGACAATATTAAAACAAAAACTCTTAATCATGATCAATAGGTCCCTGGTCAAGCCGGACAGACCCTACTACTTCTCGCAAACAACAGCCTCATAATGATAAACTATTTGTAATATCCTTTCTACATATTAAAATATGCATTGGCAATTCAGCACGGCCTTGCGCAGTGGAAGGGGGGGGGGGGTAGCCAGGTGGGCATTTGCCCCTCCCTTAAATTTGTCCCCAATGAAAATTTCCATCAAAAGGTCAATTAAAAAAGTGTTCATGGTCAACTACCTAGCTTTTTCGTACACGCTTTTTATCATTTCCCAACATATCCCCCCCCCCCCCCGCCCGCGAAATTATTTTTCCCATCGCAGTTCTGGACCCAAAGTCTATACTGTTACAAGATATGAATATTCATGACTTGTGTCTTCAGAATAAGAGTACGCATGCGCGTGGACTACTTGTTTACAAAATTAATCAAGTTTTTTGTAAAGATGAAGTAATTTTGTGAAGGTGAAATAATTTTGCGGGAAGGCCCCCGCCCTCCCCCGAAGAAAACCCTCGCGTGCGGTATTGTGCATGAAGACAAATACTGTAACTTTCATCACATTGAACATTCTCAGAATCTTTACCGGTTTACTGGCGTAAGCCTGCACGATAACTTCCAGGATGAACGCACAACACCAATGAATTGAGAAAATCAATTATTAACAAACACGAATGTATTAATATGACTACATTCTGTCCCGATAACCACTGAGTATTACCTGCTGGAAGTGTTTCCACAAAGAGTTCATTCTGACTAAAAGCATGGACCTATATGCTATAAGTCATCATGGTCATGCGAAGGAATAGGTAGTGCGCGTGATGATCAGTCTGGTGATGCATTTGTGAAACAGGCATCGGTCTGGGGTTTAAAGCCATCTGTCAATCGGTCCATGCAACCACTTGTATTTGAGCGTGAGAAATGAGATGATTCCATCTGTCAACATCGTCTCTTCCAGCTCCACACGAGATGGAGAGAGGCGAAAGAAGAGGAGGAGAAGGCACAAGAGAAGAGAAGTAGAGGGAGAAGGGCATATGTACTAGAAATAGAAATAAGAGAAAGAAAGAAAGACAGAAAGATGGATAGATAGATAGATAGATAGATAGATCGATCGATCGATAGGTAGATAGATAGATATATATATATATATATACATGTATATATAGATAGATAGAGTGGAACCAGTGAAGGTGGTGGAACTAACTATACAGTTACAGAAGAGAAGAGGGTGAGAAAGACAAGGGAGGAGGGCCAGTGGCGTACCTGGGATTTTTCACAGGGGGGGCAAAACCGACCGCCAAAAAATTTTACAAGCAAAAAAAAAAAAAAGAAAAGAAAAAAAAAAAGGTCTTCAATCACAAATGAAGATTTCGTACCAGAAAAACAATTTACAAGCAAAAAAAAAAAAAAAAGGTCTTCAATCACAAATGAAGGATTTCGTACCCCCCCCCCGTAGGTACGCTGGTGAGGAGGGCGAGCAGCAGGGTAATATCATCCAATGAGTGCAATACAAGGGGGAGGGGGCTATCATATGCCCCCTTATGATGGGCCCAAAATGATCTCTACCAAGTTAACAGACTAGAGGATATGGATGGGGTCGAGAAATTTACAAGAAATGTAAGCTATTTGCTGTGGCCTACAGACGGCGAGCCCTTTACGAATACGGCCTTGCCTATATATACTTGCATCGCAATCCATGATGGAGGGAGGGGGGGGGGGCATACCAAAATCAAACAAAATTAATGAGAATTGATGTACAAGAACTATGCGACAAATTCGGTAACACATTCCTATTCAAAGCAGGTTTGATCAATGATGAATAAATGGATGAATGAAAGTACATGCTGCATATAATAAACTACATACAATCATCCCTGGAGCTGACAGCCGCATGCGACCTTACATGTACATAAATGAACAGGATAATAAATAGATAATAAAATGGCAATGCAAACACCCCCGAGGACTAAACCCAGAGGCTAAACTGAATCTATTAATCCAGGGCAAAGAAAAAACAGCCAACGGCCTTGCAATAGACAGTACACCCCAGACTACAGTAATATCTTCTTCGGTAATAAAATGACAATGTTAACCGTCCCTATGGCCTGGTGCATAGACCCCTCTTTCTTTGATGTGACAGATGATGACTGATGAGTACTTATATCGAGCCTAGACCCAGAGGCACGTGTCCCCCTCCCCCTTTGTCTAACCCCCTTCCTCGCTTATTCCCATCAATTTTATATCCACGCATCGATGACTCACCGAGCCTATATACACGCTTTGCAATATTGATATAAATTCATTCCCTCTTTTAAAAAAATGAACTTTGATTCGATAAAAGTGCGTAAATTCATTAACCATCATAATTGGATTGGTGTAGACTTTGGCTATAATATGAAAGGATACCAGAGCCAGTCAATTTTCGACCATCTACTGAAATGATGTCCTTGCCTTCTTAATCCAGCTCATTTATAAAGGTTTATCCGATCTAATGGTTTGATGATCCTGTAGATATTGTGTTGTTTTAAGGTCTGTCATTCTATTAAAAAATATTTTGGCTGACACTAAAGCCCCTGCTTCCATTGAAGCTATTTCGCTCTGTGTAAGATAGGGGTTGTAACTCCATGAATTGTTCCCTACTAAGAATAATAGGCAGGTGATATATGGCATGAGTCACCTTTTTTTTTCATTAGACGAAAAGCAATACAAGAAGATTGTTCAATTGAAAAAAAAACACAAATAAACTATATAAATCTAAAATGTCTTCCCCAAAATTTGTTGAAACATAATAGTTCAAAGATAATTTCCATTGATTTGTTAATAATAAGCATATCACTATTTTCATCTTGTAAAACATCCCCTCAGCAATTCAATACTTTGCAGGAAGGGAGAATAATGTTGTTGATGTTCTTTACTGGGTAAAGAACACGCTAAACACCATGGGTATAACATTTTTATTCGCTCGACAATTTTGCATGCAATCAGATTATGCGGATCACATAGAGAATCCGTATTAATGACGCGGTTTTTTTTTACTGCACAAAATGACAATATGTTTTTATTATGAATAATTTCTCTTTTTTGAGGTCAGAGTAAAGGATTTACACATTGGTCTACACAGTATCCAAGCAGGCCGCAGACTGTCTCGTGTACGTCACACTTCGATAACCCTCCACCGTTACGTAATCAAACATATATATCACAGCACACCGTCGGGATTTATAACGCTTATCATAATGCTCAAGGGCTTTTGCGATATCAAATTTCTTGACGATTGGTTTGCAATTAATTCATGGCATGGCTTGCATGCATGAGTTGCATCATGGATAACATCCGACCCCGGCATCTGACAAAAGTACAAGCGTAGCAAAAGACGACCTAACTTGGAAGTGAAATCATTACGTAATATAAGGCGCCACTGCAATGATAATACACACATTGTAACAGGATGCTTATCACATGCATATGCCGTTCATTTCCTCTTTATCTCATTGACAGTGAAATTAATTTGAAATGTCACGATCTGGTTTATGTATCTATCTGTTTGAGGGCTCAGAGTTAAAGTGATTGGTTAACATTGGTTTGACTTTTAAAAAATCTGAGCTAGAAGGTCACACTTGTCACCTGTGTCTGTGATATGTTACAAAAATGAAGCCCAGAAAAAATTGCGTTCGAAAATAATTATTTAGTGCTTCAAAAATTGAAATATAAAGTGACCGAAAACACCATCTTAATTTCATCCCATACACTTATGTGTACTATTTAGGCGTCTATAAGAAGCCTATTTACAAAATCGGGGTTTGCCTTGTAGTTTTAGCTTTTCATTCTCAATAATGGTTGTTTTCAGGGTTTATTAGTTCTAATACATACACTTGTACACATGTTTCATCTTGGTTTGAGAATTTTTTAAATCGGCTGCTCACAAAGTTAAACAATACCTTTAATGAAATAGCAATGTCACAAACAAATGATGATTGGATCTCATGGAAGGGATAGATACATTATTCAAAAGAAAGAACGCGATATGATAACGAGACAATGACAAGAATATAAACACTAGTATACTAATAATGAATGTAAAAAACGCGATATTGATATCTCAATATCAGACAAATAATTCATTCTCATATTTCCATGTATCTCTCGTCATGACTAGTTGCCTATCCACCCCCTTCCCTCCCGCTCTTTATCTTTCTCTGGCTCCATGGCCCTGGAAGGTTGGGGGGGGGGGGTGATTGGGTGATGAGTATGTTACCATATTCAGCATCCCCTGGAAACAGGCTGACATGCAAAAAATAACATAAAATAAATTTAAAGGGGGGGGTATTGCTCCCAAAACGACGGAAATTTGGGGGGGGGGCAATAACTTTTTTTCCGCATGTCATGTTTTTTTTAAACAAAACCCCCAGCATAGTCAATAAGAAAATCGTTCCCAGCATGGCATCCTCTATTCCCCCTCCCCCTTTCTCTCTCTCTCTCTCTCTTCGTGTCCTTATCCCCCCCCCCCCGCTACCGAGCCCATGCTCCATATTATAATAACTTCCTTCCATATCAGAAGTAATGGAATTTCAAGATGTGTAACACATTTTATCTTGTAACCAGTGGAAGGCCGATTACCTGGTTGTACCATGGAGACCCCCCCCCTCTCCATCGTAGTTAGTCTGCTGTGCAAACCCTTCACTCGTGTGAAGGGTCTGAATTGCAGCCTACTCATGCCTTGTGTACTGAAGGCCCTAGAAACAGCAAGTTTTGTATGTGCTAGTCTTTGCGTGGAGACACACATGTTGATCAAAGTTTCAATGTGGGTCTGTGCCTGCAGACTACATCGTAGTATGGATAAATATCTAAGACCATCGAGCTATCATACAAAATAACTCCATGCTAAGACTTATGGAAAGACGACATAAAAGATCATATTGTGACACTGCGGGTTTGTTGTACTGGAACATTCACACCAGACAGTAGCGTAACAGGGGTCGGTGGCCAGAGCAAACAATTTCCCGGTCATATCATGGTATGAACACGCGTAATGGTGTAATGAGGCGATAATTTTGAAAGGGCCAGATATTGCGTATCGGGCAGAATTTATATTTTAAAAAAGGTTGCGAGCGAGCGAGCAAAAATTTTGACATTTTTAATACAATAATTCAATTTTGTGACTTTGACATGATATCCAGAGAATATCATATTTCACCCTCCTCTCTTTCCATTCCTTTTTTGTGGTCTGTACGCCATCTTTCCGGCAGTAGGTGAAGAGTAAAAAAAAAAAAAAAAAAAAAAAAAAACGAGGGGCGCAGTTTGGCGCATGCACTAGAAAATTGTTTAATATAAGTCCCGAGCGAGCGAAGCAGACGAAAAAAAAAACCTTTTCATGAGAATCTAACTTTGAGATATTTTTTGACATTATATTCAGTAAATAAAATCATTTCCTACACTTTTCCTTTGTGTTTCTTTCCTCCTTTTTTTTTGTTCTTGGTTGTGGAACTTTTGGGACCATGGCCTAACCCTTCCATAATATATACTGTAGTGCTATGCGGTTGGGGTCCGGGGCGGAGTCCCCGGAACTCCTTGATATCAAAGCCATTTAAACCTCGCAGATTTCTGCTATTTTTAATCAAATCGTTGGTATATACAGAATATAGCTTTTACACAACATATTTATTCAACCCAGTTGCATAATGGACCAAGTATTTTTTGAAAGGGTCTCAACATAGCAATGTGGGAAAATTTGTAAAAATGTGTAAAAAGTAAATAACTAATGCACTTAATCAGTTGTCAATCCAATTGTTTTAGTTCTTGATAGAAAAAAATTGGAATAAACCTAATTTCATATAATAATATACAAAAGAACAAGTGGGGATATGACATCATCAGCACACCTAATGAATATTCATAATGACCTGCCTAGAACTGTTTCACCGGAATAATGCAAATATTAAAAAATTCAATAACTTTGCTATTTGTTATCCAATTTTGATCAAATTTTCAGCATTTTGCTTTGTGAAGTTTATTCTATTTATTGAGATATAAATAATTCCAGCCTGGACCATCCCTTTAAAGATGAAGAGCCCCTACTGCATGCGTAGGTTCTGGGGCAAAGCCCCGGTAGCTTATTTGCATAAGTGAATTCTCTCCCAAATGAATTACGAAATCAACAAACCCTCAACTCGTTCAAGAGAAATTATAAACAAAAATAATTTTAAATAAGATTGATATTTTTCTTTAATCACATGTTTTTTTTTACAATAACTTGAATAATTATGTTTACTTTTTAATTATTTTTGATGCGTTAGTTACATTCTAAAATGTTTTGAGTTTGTTTTAATGTTCTCCTTCTTAATATTTCTCTTCTCATTACTCTTGCATTTCTGAATTGTTTCATTTCTTTCTGACTCCCATCCCCTCTATTTTCGCTCCATCCCTGGAGTCGACTATTACTCAATCCTCCGTCGTTCCTATTTCTCATCAATGTTTCTATTTCTCAGATATTCAAACAATCGTTTGTACTTCCAAACTCGACTTGTCACATTTATCTTGATTACAATTTTTTTTTGTCGTACTCTTAATTTTTGCTATATTGATCGTTTGTATCTTATATTCGCATTGTTGCTACTATAATAATCTTCATGAATATTGAATTTATTTTACTGATTATATTTTGCCCTTCAGGACCATGATGTAAAACAGCTATTGTGCTTATACATGTTTTTATCCTGAATAAATATTTTGAAATAAACAAATAAATAAATAAATAAAATTTAGCAAGCTTATAGCACAATGTTGTATGCAGTCCATCTTTCTTCCCGTTCTTTATTTTCAATCCTCGGCAGCCCGCTCGTGATATTAAGTTGTTTTTTTTTTGTCCCTCTTCTTCGTTTTTTAATTTAGCTTTTGACTAATTCCATTCTACCTTCATTTCCCGCTAATATTTGCCATTTTGTCATCTTTTAATTTATTTCCCATCGTGCTATTGCTTTACATAGGCCTTTTTCGGAATGATTTGTTCTTTCTCAAATGTTCTTCTTTCGTTCCTCTTTCATTAATGATTTTTTTTTTTCTTCGTTTTCTTTTCACTTTTCCCTTTCCTTTTCCTCATTTCCTTTTTCCTCGTCCTTCCCCTTTTCCTTTCTTTCTCCCTCCCTTTTATCTTTTTCCCGTTTTTTTTTTATTTTCCCGGTGAAATCCGCCAGGGGCTTGCCCCCCCCCGCCTGTTACGCAATTGAGACCAGACCAAGTAATGAAGACCGTTTGATCCCACTACTCAGATCACTTTTAACTTTTTCTTCATATCTTGTAATATAATCCAGCCTTGTTTATCTTTTACTTGGGAGAATATGTAAAAGAAAAATTACATTTAACAAGGATTTACATATAATTTTTACATATAATTTTTACAAGAAAGATATGATGACTTGTATATTGTATCTATTTTGAACTTCAACAAGAACGATATGATTTGTATATCATATATATATTGTGTTTTTTTGTATTAAGTCTTATTTATTGAAGGAAACCTTCAATAACAAGCTTTGCTTTCCAGAAGGTTCCTATTTCATTTCAAAATGTTATATTATATTTTGCTTTACTTTGTAACTTTGTTGAAATTTTGGAATGAATAAATTCGTTGTCAATCAATCAATCAATCAATCAAGAGTCAAGACAATGAACTTCATAGTATAAGGTGATCAATATGCTATGTGACAAGGGTACTTTATGTACTATACATATCCGCCCTAAACTGACATCCCAACTAAAAAATAGTAACACACTTTACGGAAATATGTAATTCTTTCAAGACATCACAGTGACAATATCAAAGGGACAATTCGACGAAAAGTCCTTTCTATTCACAGGTCCTTTATTCCTGAACATTTTGTATATTTCTACGTTATCAATCATCAAAACTAAAGATATGGTACTACAGCATACTATAATCTTTATTCAACACTGTAAAAACTGTGGTGTTAAAACTGACACCAGTTGGTGTTAATAGAGGACCACACCCTGAGGTGTTAAAATTACACCCTAGAGATTGAACATGGCACCAAAGAGTGGAAATGTAACAACCAAAGGTGTTGTAATAACACCTATAGGTGTTAAACTAACACTGTAAATTTAACACCGGTGTAAAATAACCGGTGTAGTCCTCTATGTACACCAGTTAACACCACAGTTTTTGCTGTGAAATGTGCCTATATATATACATAAATGGTATCATCAAACAAAAGGTGAGGACTAAACAGACCCGGGGAGCGTTTCATGAAAGGACTTGTCAGAAGTTTTATCCGACAAGTCCCGTTTTATCCGACAGTTACCATAGTAACAGTGTCTCTCAGCCAATCAAAATCAAGGAAAGATGTCAGATCTGACAACTTGTCGGACAAAAATGTTGATGAAACACTCCCCTGGTGATCGTTTCATGAAAGGACTTGTCAGACGTTTTGTCCGACAGTAACCATAGTAACAGAGCCTCTCAGCCAATAATAATTTAAGAAAGACGTCAGATCTGATAACTTGTCGGACAAAAATATTGATGAAAGGCTCCCCTGGTCGTTCTTCGTGATTAAGAAGGTGGGACACTATTCTTAAATGATAACATTGTGTGACAAATCATCATAAAACGTGAAAAAAAACGGCATTGCGATAATGTAAAGTAATATACCGTTACACCACATTGAAGTCTACTAAATGATGTACGTCGTGCAATATTTTGTACTACAAGCCAAACCAAAATAATCTTCTACATGACTTATTGGTTGATGATACTATTCAGATAAAGGCCATCTAAAGAAATATCATATTTACCTCTAACATGTCCAACCGATGAAGTGTTTTTTTAACTACAAAGCATCAATTATCATGTCACTTGACGCGGGTCGGGAAGTTGTGAAAATTGGCCAATTAACCGTTTAACCTGAGTTTTATTGGATTGAGTTAAGACAGAATAGTTTGACCTTGACTGTCATTCATGATAACCGGTTTAGATTCATGTGGTATCGATTACAATGGTTAGTCGTGGTTCAATCGAGAATGGAATATTTTCTTCTAAACTAAGACTGTCGAATTTCATCACTTTTTTTCAACGAATGAGACCAAACTTCAGAAGTATAAAACACCCATTGATTTTTTTTCTCCCCAAATTTCCTTCTACTTAATAATTACATATGTAGGGTGGGTGAAATATTTCTGTCGCCTATGCCAAACTAGACTTTATGGACATTCACAGGACATTCAAACAAACATAAGGCCTACACTTTATGGTTTAAAAAGTAGCTCGGCCTGATGTGTATTTTACCCCAAATCCTATCAGATCAGAAGTTGGTATGTCAGACGGTGGTGAAAGGTGGAGGTTCAAATATAAGTAGAAAACTAGGCAATAAGATTCAGTTATCACAGAATAGCCAGTAAAAATAGTGTGACATACATGTAAAATTAGTAATTAATCATTCAAGTTCAATAAGGAAGCTGGGTAGCTGCAAGTGTCTTACAAATCGTGCTAACATTGTGGACTCTCTCTCACCTCATTGATTCAAATCATCCGTCACTGTACACAACATTCTTCACCATGTGTACCTTTGATATACTCTACTATACATAGTAGATACCATGATATATAAAATAGTTTTCTGTATAGTAACCATCCTTCATAAGTTCATTCATTGGGATAAGTCCTTGAAAATGCACTTGAATTTCCCACGCTCGTCGTTGAAGAAACTGATATTTCCACTTGTCTCACCATTTTACTCCAAAGAAATCATAGATGTTATTAAAGGGATACCCTAAAATATTGGTTCTATTATTGATGTCTGCGTGCACAATTTCTAAAATTCCCATTTCGATTCCCCTTTTCTTATTTCCAAGAAATGTTGAATTTGTTTTACTATTTTGTATTATACTATTCTCAAATTAAGACTTCAAAGAAAGTTCAATGCGATGGAAAAGAGATAAATTCAGGCAATTATGACAATAAAAGCATTCTCTGTAATTCATAGGAAGATATTGCCTATCTTATTAGATATCACAAAACTGAGCACAATGCTTTTAAAGGGATACTCCGGGCTGGCGATATTTATATCTCAATAAATTCACAGAGCAAAATGTTGAAAATTTCATCAAAATCGGATAATAAATAACAAAGTGCACTATTCCCGTGAAACAGTTCTAGGCATGTATTCATGTTTATTCATTAGATGGGCTGATGATGTTACATCCCCACTTTCCTTTTTCTTATGTTATTACATGAAATCTAAATTGTTTCATTTTTTCATAAATGTGTAAATGATGTGTCTCCGTTATGATGAAATAAGTTGCAGCAAGAAATAACTAATGCACTTAATCAGTTGTCAATCCAACTGTTTTAATTCTTGGTAGAACATTTTTGAATAAAACTAATTTTATATAATGATATAAAAAAGAACACGGGGGATAAGACATAATCAATTTGCTCATTGAATATTCCTGAAGACATGTCTAGAACTGTTTCACCGGAATGATGTAAATCTTTAAAATGCTAAAACTTTGTTATTCCTTGTCCGATTTTGATGAAATTTTCTGTGTTTTGTTTGTTTTATTTTCCTTTATCTGTTACAATCATATTATTTTCAGCCCGGAGCATCCCTTTAAAGTGCACTTAGGGGATTGATTTCTTAAAATAATTATTAAAATCATTGCAATGATTTGAGTGTTTCTTACTAATATCAATCGCCTTTAAATTGTTGAACCTGAGATTTAGAAGTGACGAGTATAGTTCTTCCCTTGTAGTATGACTGAAAAGAGTATCATATTATACCAGTAATCAATAGTAGGAGACATTTATAGATCTATAATATCCAGTTATTGAGTATTCCCAGCAAATGCACGTAGTCAACGTAGGCATATATTAGAACTAATAAGAAGGCAACACGCTCGTGTTATTTGCAACCTATTTACCTTTGATTTGATGAAGTAAACTTTGATTCAGAACGGATAAAAGACCATCCTCCCGTTTAGTTGATATTAAAACCCCTCATAACTTTAATATAACCTGTAGTATAACCGCATTATAGATCTGCAAGATTTTCATATATCGTAGTGATACTTTAAAGGTTGTTTTCACAAAATGCCCACCGTGTGAACAACAGTTTAACCGCGAAATTTGTTGTAATTACAGTACCTTAATATCTATCTACATGTTCCATGACTATTTGAAATCAATATTTTAGAATATTGAATTAGAATGCTCTGAAGATGATCTGAATTAAATTTTGGAAATTCGAACGGATCCCTACATGACTCTATTATTTCTTCGTTTGATATTGTACTATACACAAAGATTGGGCTATTTGACGATCGTGTGTCATGTAGGGTCATATATTAAGATCTAAACAAAAAGTTGGGACAAGTGACGTTTTAAAACCTCGTAAAACCAAAAGATACAATCAATCAAAGATGTCAAGAATAAAAAGATATTTTAAACAAGGACGCGTAGCTCCGGAATCGAAACTTATTTCATGTAGTAAACGCACCTTAAAAAATACTTTCACGACGATTAAAAATTAAATTGAATTTGGCATTTCTTTTTTGATACGTTTGTTTTATTTTGGTACATTTTGGGTGTAAAATGAACGACTCTGCTTCATTCATTCCCCCTTTTTTTTGTTAATGAGATGTTCATGTGGGGATTTTTGTTAATTAATTGTACTATAGGCCCTAATGGAATGACCCGAAACGGAAAAGATTAATCTATTTGTTGTGGAGCGTTGTGGCTTCTGACTTTGAAACAGAGGGTCGTGGGTTCGAATCCCAGCCATGGTTTTATTTCCTTCGGCAAGAAATGTATCCACACTGTGCTGCACTCGACACAGGTGAGGTTATGGGTAACTAGCAGGAATTAATTCCTTGAAATGCCACCGTGTTGTAAAAGGCTGCGGGGCTAAAGCCAGGGTAAAAAATCAAATTGAGCGCATGTAGGGACGCATGTTGTTGCTATCATTATTATTATTATTATTATTATCATCATCATCAGCATCATCATCATCATCATCATCATCATTATTATTATCATTAATATTATTATTATTATTCAAGATTGCTCATATTCGGTCAGTAAATAGGCATGAGGCTTGCATAAAACCAACTCAATATCATCACACCACCGATGAAGGTGTGCCACGTACCACGGATACACAATGATATTCAATGAAGTCTAAGGTGTACACCAATCACTCAATCAACCCAACTACTCCAGTGTATATAGTCAACAGTTATGAGCCGAGTCATGAGTCATTTTACACAAGCACAAAGGGCCCTTTTCACAACTGCGGATGAATAAAAAATTCAAAAGCCGGCGACCCGCTTTTGAGATTTTTACAGTCGAAGGTTTTGTCCTTGGTGAATACATGATGAACTTTGATGTGTGAGTGCACTATACAAAGCAAAGCTCATAAATTTGGTGTTCGAGCGATCGGACTTGACAAGTATCTCAAACAAGTGATAGATGCCCCTCCCCCATTTTCCGTTCCTAGCTGCTTATTCCTAGCTACCCCCACCTCAAGATCATGTTCTGCTATCTCATCCCAATTATCCCGTTTCAACCCCTCCCTCCACCACAAAAGGTCCAATTGCGATTCTCCTTCATCCTCGCTCCCTGTTTCGTTCAATCATAGCAAACAGTTTAATATTAGTCGACAAATGTGATCACTATCAAACAGGTGATCGGGTTGTGTGGGTTTTTTTTTTTTTTTGGGGGGGGGGGCAGGGCCCTGGGAACGATTTTTTTCCGGGGGTGCTAATGTAAATTGGAAGAAAAAAGGTTTTCACTACAAAATGAAGGCTACTTGGGTACAGATAAATCTGACAAGCAACAACAATAACAAAATAATTTTCCTTACAAAATGAAGGTTATGTTTGGTCCAGAGAAATAGGACACCCCCCCCCCCCAAAAGAAAAGAAGGGTTTCACTAAGAAATACAGGACATTTTGGTTATATTTCTCAATTTTTAACATCTATCAGAATTCCAGGGGTGCTGTCTATGAAGAATAATACACGTATCACCCCAGACCAAAGGAAAATCTTGGTTGGGGGTGGTGAAGCATGTTTTATACATAGCAATGTTTTCCCGGCTTTAAGCCAGGAGCATCCCCAGCACCCCCGCTGCCCAGGGCCATAGGGGTGGTGCTCATTTTTTTCTACATGATAAACAGTTTGGTAGATCTTGGGCAAGGTGAGAGCTTTAGGAATTGAGAAGAAAGAAGCCGTGTTCAGTTTCCTATCGTCAAATAATCTTAACAATAGGTAACCTCCAAAAGCGTTGATTTTATATGATGAATGTAAACACAGCCTCAAGGTAATTGAGAAATACGACTGCCATGAAGAAAGACGAAAAATGAGGGTAAGAAACGCTTTCTTTGTTGAGTACTTTTCATGGATTGTATGTTCTCTCTCAAGTGGATATGGTTCTATCCCTTTAAATATGAATTCACAGAACACAATGTCTGTTTTATAATGTCAACGACCCATGATTTCGAAGTTTGTGTTCTGGTGGTTTTAGTTCATTATTGTCAGTTTTTATTCATACTTGGCTTAGGCCTATATTAATAACAGTGATGTCAGATCGAGTAACAAAAATATGAAATATGGAAAACAGTCCTGGTAAAATGATTATATTTGATTATGATTAGCCAAACGAAATTCTCTGTCATTTTACAATTATTTGTGATTATTCGTTACCCTGAGATTATCGAAATAATAATTCTATCGTCTATCTAAATATTGTAAACAGATTAATCAATATTTACTGCGTGTGCGAAGAGACAACTTATTTAACAAAAGAAAGCGCATAAATTAACAAAATAACAGTGATGTTATTCATAGTTTCATAATTCATTTCATTAGTTTACTATAATCACTTGCATAAATAGACAAATAAGCATATCGCAGGGCCTATACTGTTAATCGTTTATGTGTCAAACTAAACAGTATGACTAGAACTCTCTATATGTTATTATTCTGTTCATCAAATCTAATGCATTTATTTGAATTGAATTACGTTTTTAAGTACTGTCGTTGAAGATCAAGGTTTTGTCACGAAACTAACTCCCTTTTCCATGTTTTCCGAAAATTCATGGCCTTTCCCCCCACTCAGTGTCTGCTGTATATTCACTGTCAATCTAATATATCATAATTATAAGTTCAATCAAAACTTGGGACAATATTTTTATTACGGTTATTGGGTGAGTACTTTCCCACGTATGAAATATGATACCCTGATAATTGTTTCTTCCATTGATGTAAGATGAGTGTGAGATATTATGGACTTCCCTGTTTATCTTCCTTCTAACAACCATCTAATTGTCAACAAAATGAACATGATCTTGATGATCATGATGGTTGTCATGCTGTTTGATTCATTTTGAAATATTTGACAGGAGACAAACATCTAAAGCAGGGATTCGACTGAACGAGTTCAGAATGTAAAAGTATGCAAAGTTTATGATGATTTAGTTTCCATCATTTAAGATGAAGCCTGGAATGGTCAATGAAGTTCCTTACTCCCTTCTTGCAGTGAAATGGGCTCACAGGATTATCGTTAAAGGACAAGTCCATTCCAACAAAAAGGTGATTTCCAACAAGCATAATGCTGAAAATTTCATCAAAATCGGATGTAAAATAAGAAAGTTATGTCATTTTAAAGTTTTGCTCAATTTCACAAAACAGTTATTATGCACATCCTGGCTGGTATGCAAATGAGGTGACCGATGGCGTCATCCACTCACTATTTCTTTTATATTTTATTATATGAAATAGGGAATATTCTATTTTTCTCCTCATCGTCAAGTGAAATAACGATTGATTCTTTTCTGAACAAGTGGAATGAGCATTATTATGATTCAGTCAAGTTGGTCCTTATTGTCAATTCTATTAAAAATGAAATATTGTGTAATTCAAACAATAAAAACAAAAGATATAGTGAGTGAGTGACATCATCGACTGTCTCATTTGAGTTGTGCATATCACTATTTTGTGAAAAATAAGCAAAACTTTAAAATGTCATAACTTTCTTGTATTTTTTTTAATTGGTTGAATCATACAATATTTCAATTTTTACAGATTTGACAATAAGGACAAACTTGAATGAACCATAAAATGTTAAGAAAATGGTAATTCAACGTGTGCAAGGAGGAATGAAACTTTGTTTCACAGGACAATGTGGAGAAAATGGGAATATTTCATATTTCATATAATGAAGTGCAAAAGAAATAGTGAGTAAGTGATGTCATCTCTCCCCTCATTGGCATACAGACCAGGATGTGCATATAACTGTTTTGTGAAATTAAGCGAAACTTTAAAATGTCATAACTTCTTTAATTTACAACCGATTTTGATGAAATTTTCAGTGTTATGCTAGTTGGATTTTTCTCTTTTTATTCAAATCAACTCTTTGTTGGGGTGGACTTGTCCTTTAAGGTAAGATGGGGGGGGGGGGGGGCTCTGGGGCATCTGTGAAAATATTGTGAGAAGGGGTGTAACCTTTCTGTAGTCCAAGTAGGTCACGCTAAACCGAAATAGTTCAGCATCATAGGCCATAGCTGGGTCAATCACCGATGACAACGTGTACGCAGGTCTTAAACTGTTTCATCAATTTCAAAGACTTAATATAATAAAGGCATGAAATGTGGGCAATATATACAATTTGCAAGAACGTACGTTGTTCTTGATTTTCTCACAAGTATTGGTAATTAAACAATTCCCTGGTTTCATGTTTGTTCGTTTTTTTTTCAATTAGTCAAATGCCAGTTCGTCCAATTACCAACTCGTCTACTATCATTTGGTCTATCATCAGTTCGTCCACTATCCACATGGTCGAATTGCCATTTCGTCCACTCACCATTTCGTCTAATAATCAGTTGGTCCAATAGCCATTTAGTACATGCAGGCCTACCATTTGATCTAATTGTACTATGTGTTAATTGGCGAAATGAATGAAAATAAAAATAGATAAATTACTTAGATCAACTGGTTTTATGAGACGAAATGGTAATAGACGAACTGGTGATTAGACGAAGTGATGATTGGACCAAATGGTTGTTAGACGAAATGTTGATGGATGGAATGGCATTAGATTAAATGACGGTAGACCATGTGGTGAGTGGACGAGCTGGCAGTAGACGGATTGGCAAATGACCGTTCCATATGTGGCGATGGGAGGGGGGGGGGGATGGCTAGACAAAATTTAGTGAGAGTTTAAAACACTTTGATAATGGATGTCCTGTACTGTATTTATATTCTGGGATTATAACAATACAGTGCCACTCCTTTATAAAGCAAATACACGATCAGAAGGACGAAGTTATACATCAAATAAATAATTATCCCTTTCCTATCGGGCCGGGGGTTGCAAACGATCGAACAGCCCTGCATGTGATTCCGACCAACAACTGTTGTACAACTGGGCAAATGCTTTCATTTTGATAATCCAGTTTTGGAGTGATATTATCATTCCATAATTGAATAACTGGGTTATTGGCTAGGTCAAAATAACATGCATCATCGTGATTTGTAAAGCGATGCAAAATCACCCCCCCCCCTCTCTGTCACTCTCTATTCTTTCCTCTTCCTCTCTCTGTTACAATGGTATAAAGCCTGAGGAGGACCAATTCAAATTGAATTTATATCATATTCTCATCCCCCGTTGGTAGTGTGTTCCACAAAATAAGATCATCTTTGTAAAGATGATTTTATTGTCTGTGACAGACAATGACTGCCAGGTTGGAGCCCTCTGTTTATCATTCCTTACCTTGCATCATTGTGAAATATCAAAGACAGAAACGCACTTTGGATTTACGGGAGTAGTTTTTGAAGGGATGGTCCGGGCTGAAAATATTCATATCTAAATAAATATAGTAAAATTCACAAAGCAAAATGCTGAAAATTTCATCAAAATCGGATAACAAATAACGAAATTATTGAATTATAAAGTTTATCAATATTTTGTGAAAACAGTTATATGCACAGCACATCGTCATTAATATTCATTAGATGAGCTGATGATGTCACATCCCCACTTTCCTTTTACTGATGTTATTACATGAAATCACAATTTTCTTTCATTTTTCTTACATGACTGTGTAAATGGTGTGTCTCCATTATGATGAAATAAGTTGCGGCAATAAATAACTAATGCACTTAATTAATCAGTTGTCAATCCAATTGTTTCAGTTCTCGGTATAAAAAAATCGAATACACCTAATATCATATAATAAAATACAAAAGAACAAGCGGGGATCAATGAATATTCATAAAGACATGGCCAGCACTGTTTCACCGGAATAATGCAAATCTTTAAAATTCAATAACTTTGTTATTTGTTATCCGATTTTCATCACATTTTCAGCATTTTGCTCTGTGAATTTTACTATATTTATTAAGATATAAATATCTCCAGCCTGGACCATCCCTTTAATGCTAATTTTGGAGCAACGTATCAGTTTGGGGCAATAAAAATGGCAGATGAAAAAAATAAAATGTGGGCCGCGAATCAGTGACTCTCTGATTGTGATTTGTTTGCATGTTCAGCCCGCCCCCCCCCCCCCCCCACTTTGAAAACCATTCCGCAGCCCCTGTGAAATGATAACATTGGTGTAAATTGGGGCATGGGGACACATGGCACGCTTACTGTTTAACTATGGGTGCGTTTATCCGCCACTTTTTTACCCTATAATCATGATTCCAATCATGATTCAAATCACGATTCTGCAGAATCACGATTGCGTTTAGTCGAAATTGAATATAATCATGATTAGAATCACAAACATGAACTACGAAAAAAAGGGCGTTTGGAAAGACGTTTCTGCAGAATCACGTACGAAAATGTTCGGATAAACGATATCGTGATTTGAATCATGATTATATGACGTCATTGTGTCGAGCTATTTCCGGTTCTTGCCAAGGCGCGCGCCCCACGTTGTCACATCACATGTACGTCGCCGACCTCCAATTAAGTGTCCAACGTTGACCTATACTTCCTGGGTCAAACTGCGCACTGTGATGCGCACTGGATCGGTCCGAATCCGAGGAGAAACAGCGTTGGAACGAAGGTCGTCTAAACCCTGATTATGTAGTAATTGTGATTCATGTTTGTGATTTGAATCATGATTCCAATCATGATTCAAATCACGATTCTGGCTTGAGGTCGGATAAACGCAGCCTATAAGTAGAGGTCCATGAGTAAGCACTCAGCTGTTGGTTCCACGTCGCATAATAAAATTGTAAGGATTTTTTTTTTTTTCAATTTGGTTCATATTTATTAATTGAATCATGAATGTGTTTGTTCTTTCTTTTACAACACGAGAAAACGCAATATTTATTAAGAAAGGTAATCAAACATTTGAATATCCATCAGGACTGATTTCATCTTGAAGTTTAACCAATATCGAAGTACACTGGGTGAAAATATTTATGTTTGAATTATTAAATCACAACCATACGGCCGTGGTTTTAACCTTGTATTCTAACCTGTAAAAAGATGTTGCCTACACACGACATTGATTTCAACATTTGAATTTCCATCAGGACCCGATTTCATCTTGAAGTTTAACCGACATCGCATTAAACTAGGTGAAAATATTCAAAAAAGACATGTTTAAATGATTAAATCACAACCATACGGCCGTGGTTTTAACCTTGTATTTTAACTTGTAAAAAAGTGTTGCCTGCACACGACACTGATGTAACTATATAAAATCAAAACTGGTCTAATATTGTGTGGACTGTATTCCAGACAACATTATTCTACAGAAATAATCAGAAACTACTGAGTTCATTAACCATAATGGTTTATAGTTTCAAAACCGCTCAATTGGATGTTCGGGGTCGTTACATCATTAATTGCTTTTAACCAGCATGCTGGTGCTTGAAGAGCTACTTATGAAAGATTTCACCGTTTAATTGTTGTGGTTTACAACACATTCTCACGAATGAACAGGTTCATTAACTTCATTTCTCTATTTTGCGAAAGAATCATCAATAGTACATGCTTTATAGCTTCAAAAGAAAATTAAACACGATCTACAAAAGGGAAAATTTATGGATTTTATGATCATGAAAAGTGGTGTAAGAAAAATAGCCTTACATGAATAGATTCACTTTTCAAAACCAATGGGGCCGATATGAATAACTTGATTCTGGAATCCACTCGTAAGAAGAGTTCACCATAAATTTGTTTGTTTGGGGGGGGGGGGTTATTCTAAAACTATATGGTAAATGTACATAGGTCAATGTAGGCCTATTATGTTGCCACCGACAAATAAAGAACTGTTTTGCCTTCAAGATAGATCATGGATCTATGTAGACATGACATGGAAAATGTAACAATGTGGCATCAGGGGTCCGTTGCAGAAAGAGTTGCGTTTAAACGCAAGTCAAAAAATCAATCGCAAGTCCCAAATGTGCGCTGTTGATTGGTTGAAAATCAAGTTACGCTTGATTTTTCGAGTTGCAATTGATTGCAACTCTTTCTGCAACGGGCCCCAGAACAGAAAAAAAAAATGATCCTAAAATGATCTTTTGGCAGAGCTCGGTAATACCCGACAACACCCTTGCAAGAGTGATGTACTGTATCTGGTTCTTGTATCTCCTTTGTCCCATTGCTCGCCTTTATGAACTCATTGTCAGGAGCCAATTTCCCGGGGTTAAAGGGATGGTCCGGGCTGAAAATATTTATATCTTGATACATAGAGTAGAATTCACTGAGCAAAATGCCGAAAATTTCATCAAAATCGGATAACAAATAATAAAGTTATTGAAATTTAAAGTTTAGCAATATTTTGTGAAAACAGTCGTCATGAATATTCATTAGGTGGGCTGATGATGTCACATCTCCACTTTCCGTTTTCTTATGTTATTACATGAAATCATATTTTTTCATTATTTCATACTTGTGTGAATAATATGTCTCCCTTATAATGAAATAAGTTGCAGCAATAAATATTTAATGCACTAAATCAGTTGTCAATCCAATTTTTCTAGTTCTTGGAGGAAAAAAATTGAATAAACCTAATTTCTTATAATAAAATACAAAAGAACAAGTGGGGATGTGACATCATCAACCCACCTAATGAATATTCATGACGACTGCTTTCACAAAATATTGCTAAACTTTAAACTTCAATAACTTTGTTATTTGTTATCCGATTTTTGATGAAATTTCTGGCATTTTGCTCAGTGAATTCTACTCTATTTATTGAGCTATAAATACTTTCAGCCCGGACCATCCCTTTAAGGAAAAATGTGCAGCGTGAAAAGCGACTCTAGACATGCCAGACGAAGGATAAGATGAAGACAAGGATCTCAGTGTGTTCAAGAATCTACCCAGTGATCGGATGACCGTAGATATGAAGTAACCATGAGTGTATTTTATCCCTCAAATTGCCAGTGAATTTCAGTCACTATTTGATATAAACCATCGTATCTGATTGGCTCAGAACAAAAAAAAAATCATTGCAAGTCACTTACAAGATGCTTCTTGAAATGCTACCCCAGTTATCTGATCACAAAGAACATCAACTCCCGAGGATCATATTGCACAAGATTGTTGAACAGCGACAGAAATGCTGCCCATTTCTTCTTATTCAGATTTGGGGTGGTGCTTGGGCCTCTTGGCCTTTTTTAATGATATGAATTCAATCTTGAACTTATATAAGTTCCTAGTTTGCTTAACTAACTAACAACAATAAATCTGCATTTGCTCTATAGCAGCATGGACCTACTCCATGCTAGCAGTAACAGTAACCATTCCATCATTCTGGGGTAAAATTGACACTACTGTATCTACGACAGACACGGAACAGAAGTTACAGAACAGACCCCCCCCCCTCCTCCCTCCATTACCAACGAATAGATAAGCCTTACTGTCTACTAGTCCTCCTTGATGAACACATGAAGGAAATAATGAATGATTAATCCCATTTCCGATTGATATAAACAAACAAGTCTTGTCTCCATCATGCCTGACCAGGTTCTAGATTTCTGGTATTCTTCAAGAAGCAGCATGACCTTGGTAACACATTCACGTTATATCGTCTCTTCCTTCCCAATACAACCAATCAGAAATAGGGACAAACATAATAAAATTTCATCATTGTCCTTTTTGGGATCAAATTTTCAAAACTTACTTATCAGGTTCACTGTAATAGTAATTCCGATTATTTCAAGTGCAATATTTTCCACTTGAAGCAATTCTGGTTTTGTCGATTTTTTATTGGTTCTTTGGTCTGTTCATTTCAATGTTCCTTTCTATTTTTCAATTCATAATTGTTTGATTAACTACAACAATCAGTACATCAGGCTCCAATTTAAGATTTTCATTTAGACTTACTGATTGTATAGGGACCTAAATTGTAATGTTGTATGTCAAGTTGTCAACTGATTACAGTTGCAGCACTACTACATTCTTTACAGGTATACACGGATAACAGATTTAGGAGATACAATATGCCCCATATCATAAAAATAACAGCTCAATACAAAATCTGACAATTCTAAACACTCACGAGCCGTATTAAAGAAGAAAGAGTTGAGAAAGAGTTAATAAGGCATGCAAACAAATTAATTATCGCATTTATATACCAATAGGGACCATGCATATATGCATTATCGGCATGGTTGTATAATTTTTAGTCGTATTTTCGGTTAAAATCAACATTAAAAAGCAGAGAGCCATTTCTATTGCACTACAACAATGGAAAAGCAAGCATAGCGTAGACCACAAACGTACGCTCCTATTATTGCTTCGTCAGGTGTAATAATACGTGGGGAAGAACTTTCATTTCGACCAGAATTGACGTTTGTCTTCCAATAGACTCGGAACTGAGTCGGAAACATTTTTTCAGAGACCATCCAATTCCAATATTTCTCTCTCTCTAGCCTTTGGCTTGTAATAAAACAGACCATGTAGACGTAGACATCGACCCGGAGAGAAAATTCATTTGGTAAAATCATGGAATTCGTATATTTATTATATGAACATTTGCTGTGATCATTTCGTTGCGTGGCGCAGTAAACAATGACAAACATGATGAATAAGGAGACATTATGAAGGTACTCAGGGTACTCAGATCTGCAAATACGAAACATTACGCATGTCTGAATCTAATGTCAATGATCAATATTGAATATCATCATCATACTTTCTTACTAACCTGTTAACATGAGGGACCGATGTATCAGCTACAGACGATGACAGCTCGTTGTCATTGCTACTCGGACTCGAAACGGACGTCGAAAGCATTGACCTAAGATGATGTCGAACGTGGAGGAAGATCTTGATGTAGCAGACGATGATGATGACGAGAGGGATGGGATAGATTCCGAGTGCCTGGAGGATATCATAGTAGTTTGAATATCGATGTTTAGATTGTTGACTGCAGGTACTGTATTTCTCGTTATAACCGAGTTGACCGAGACCAACGAACCCGGGGATGACACAGAGAGCAAAGGGTATGATCCATGTTAGAGTGATCCAGATAGCAAGGTTACGAAGTTTGAAGATGGCTTGGTAGCTTTGAAGGCGTTTTGTGATGAGGATGTATCGATTCAATGCAATAGAGGCTAAGGTATATGTGCTGCACCCTACACAGGTGAATAGAATCCCTGCAGCGGCACTACAAACCCATTCAGCCAGTGGCCATCCTTCTGTGCTAAGCAGCGCAACGGCATTCCATGGAAGGATTAACGATGTTAGGAGGTCGGCGACTGCAAGATTCACAACGAAAACGTTCGTAATCGTCCGGAGTTTTCTTGAGAACACAACAGCGAGAATGACGAGTGAATTACCGGCGGTGCCCAGGATAGAAGCGAGGATGAACATCGTAGCTACGATAGCACGTTGGGTGTAATCCGTGAATCGAAACCATTCACCTTCACCAGAACCCACCGTACTGACCGGCGAGGTGGCCATTGCCATTCCGCTCGATGTTAGCAAATCAGGGGGATAGGCCGTTGAATTTTCCATGGTTATCCTCTTTTAGCTCAAAGCGAAATACTGAAGAAGATTTCGACCTGCTATTCAAAGTCTATATTCTCGGCTTTTCTCGCAACATAATCCAAGAAGGGAATAAAATAAATATCAGTATATCTTCATCAATAATCACTTAAGATCACGTTCAGACAAAAATGAAAAAAAAAAAAAGAAAACCCAGTGAACATAGTCAGCAATTCAGTTGTTAGAGTAAGAATCGAATCTCTGATGAATGCTCAGCTTCGGTAGCATCAAACAAACTCAGCCAGACAGATGACAAACGACAGTAAATGTGCAGACCATTAGGCTTCTCTAATGTTTCACCTCTATCCTTGACCCCCTCAGTTTCGGGGCAAAAGCACCCCTCCCTCTCGTTAACGAGATTGCAGACGACACACTAAATGATGGAAATGCCTCAGGGTTGGAGGTTTAAGACTGATAATCCTTTCTTTAACCGTGTTACGTCATATCTGACAGTCAAAGCTCCTTGGCTGGTGAGTGAGTGGATAAAAACTCTTTTCACACACTGAATACCAACTTCCGAACTAAATTATCTTGTGAAATGATGAAGTGAAAGTTGAAATCAAGAGCACTCGGTATCTAACCCAATGTAGAGAACAGATTGGGCCTGGCCACATCCACAGTTTTATCAAAAGTTACAGCAAAAATTCCACTTGACAGAATGGAGTCTGGTTACGATATTGATGATGATGACACCATTATGAAACTATTCCACATGTGTCCGGTTACAAGCCAGGGATTTCAGTTCCTTTCGCTTACAAACAAAATCCGTTTCTAGCTCGAGAAACTGGAAGAAATGAAGAGCGTATCAAGGGAAATAAAACCCGGAGAGACAAACTGGAGTTACATTTCTCGGTTCAGAAGAGGGCCTAGCTCGCTACCATCGATCACTCGGCATGGAAGCATATGAAGGCCGTCTGGTATGATACTAAACTCACAGTCTCACACTATCCACACTCCACCCCAACCAACAAAGAGAGCGCGATCACCACTTGCGTGACGTCACATTCACCAGGAGCGAATCGCATGCTGGCATGCGAGGGGCTTACCCTCAATTTACACAAGTGCTCCGTCGATAGGAAATGCAAATAAATCTCATCATTTAATGCCACGTTAACCAGACTGTGGTCGTTACAATTGTGCGGTCTGTACTTAGTTGTTTAATACATGCAGAATACTATTAAATTCATAATGGACTTACCGAATCAAATTAACCTCCGCCAATCCCGATTGCTTTCGAAGGATTAGGAAGCTCATAATAGTACAAAAAATGACAATTCTAACATCATGACCTATCATATTACATTCCTTCTTAATTTTACACAGGGCTTAAGTTATGCAAACATCGACAATTGATTACCTTCAGAAGGGGTGCGAATTTGCACCTATGCGACAGATGCATTTGGTATTTTACACCTTCGACCCAAAGGTGACTCCTTAAACTTTGCGCCTGAATCCCACATGTACTGCTTAACTTTTGTCGTGATAATGGATAATACCATGGACCCTGCTATATTGAAATGAAAGTGATTTCTACTCTGACAATCTAAATTCCAAGTCCATGAGTGTTTGCATTATTATTTTATTCAATAAAGATACCAGACCGGCAGATGTTTAAGGTCGCATTTTCACTGGATAAAATAATGCAAACAGTGTATTGAGTGGGCGATTGTGGGAATTCAAACAGTCCTCTACACACTTGCTTTACACTCGCCTCATTTCTCCTGTGAGAAAAGCCAAAAAACCACAAACGTATACAACCTGTCAAACCTTTTGTAAACTATTCATGCAAAAATACTAAATTGAATATCTGTCTCCCTTTCTCCCGTACTGAGCAAATAGAAAATGAAATGCAGGTAAGATTTATTGCATATCGGTCAGGGTTGATAGATAATACATAGTTTGTGAATTTAACCTCTGAAAAGAGCCAAATTCTTTTACTTTATGGTCATTTTTATTCACAACAAAAGAAAACATCCTCGCCCCATTTCATGCATCAACTTAATCTATCATTATTACAGTCTATATCATCGGCGTAATGATAATTCATATCGTTTTGAGTGACTTTTCACATTTTACTTTTTACTACAAAATATGCCTGACGTTTATTTGTCACGGAACATGTCCCGATAATTATTGACCATTCCATTATTATGGAAATTATTTCCACAAAGCGAATATCTGATATTGGTCATCAGATCAGACGAACATAGGTAACCTGTATGCACTCAGTCTCATTCGATCACATGTACTATAGGTGTAGGTATGTTAGGCCAAGAACTTATGATAATAAAAGGCTTTAAATTTATTTTGTGATATACGATATGATTGTTACAATATATTGTATCAGTCATGAATATGATTCATGTTTCATGTATATTCATTACGGAAATAAAATAGTATTCGACACAAAGCAAAAAAAACATTCACAGACTTCTCTGTCGCATATCGTGTAAGCAGATAGCAGCATATAATTATAATGATCTATATTTAAGAGTAATGATACAGAAAAGAAATAACTAGCATTAAATGTTGGCTACTTTTAGCAATCTGCTTGTGAATAAATTTCCTAGATAACGGGTATCTTTCTTCCTGTTTGTAATGAAGTGTATACATAAACAAACTTTTGGCTTCCTCTCTTTCCCTATCGCCACTTGCATGTGGATTTCTGTCGATTATGTCAACCATTTCATCTCTTTCAAAATGTTCAAGAATCACAGTAACCATTCCTTTTCTGTCTCTTCATAACTACAAATGTCTTTTATTCCTACAAATGAAATGAGACGCAGACAGATATAGGTTGCTAATAATCAGTGTATACAAAACACGATTGAACATGTTGAATAAGCTGACCTATAATACAGGATTGGAATGTTTGTGGAACCTGCCTCTAGTTGTATCACAAATGGAATTGAATACGCAATAACAATATTATATTATGATAAAGTTAATAGAATTACAATCTGTGTGTTTCGGCCTATAATTATTCGCCGAGGTCTGTGTTTTCTTGAACCAATTTTATTTTCCAAAAGATGCCGCGTACCATTTGGGCTTGTTTGTCTCGGGTACTCTCAATAGTACATGTAATCTAATAATCATTAGGATGATACAATACTGTTATATTCACATTTGGTCTCTTCCAGCAGGTCTGATATTTAAAAAAACTCTTATTTTCAAATAAAACAGCCTCACACCTGTGACCTGATATATTTCAGGTCTGAAATTGGGATCTTATTTTGAACCCACATCCGTAAAGCAGGGGGGTGGAGAGGGCTTGCCATGCAATTGTTAACTTAAAACCTAACTTATGTTTAAAAAATCAGTAACTGAACGTGCGTCAGAAGATTCGTTTGCTTATATATTTTTATGATCCTTATGATAGTGCACTAGTATAAGCTCCAAACGGCAATCTTTATAAGGGGGTGTACTTTATTTAGAACAATTATGCTGGTGGGTAAATCAATGTAACTTTGCAGTTTGCTTCTACGTGCACTTTTAAAGGTTTTGAAGTGTTCCGTTATAGTAGCTCCATGCCATGGTTATATCATATAGCTCTATGGTTATATCAACTTTGTACAGATTGTCTAAAAACATAGCTCTCTGAATATAATGCATGCGAACATGTCAAAGATGTAGTTTGGCACTGCCACATGCATACAAGAAAGAGGTTCATTTTGGTGTGAGAAACGGTGCCGTGGACTATTCATGCGCCTGACCATACAGTGGAACTTAGGGGTTCGATTCTCGGCATGGCCCGGAGCTTCAAACTCCGTGCCCGGAGCAAAGTATTTTATCCACATCCATTATTGATACCAAAGTATGCACGTTTTAAATCAAATGAAAGGCTGAAAACACATTCATTGACATCTACCCTTTTAAACGATATTCGAATGTAATCACATTACTGATCATTTACCAAAGCTTTAGATTCTTGCGATGCCTCGCTTGCTTGTTACAATGGCTACCGTGTATCTAAAACACCGGAACACACCCCGGGATAAAATAAATAATTTTTACATCACCCGATTACAATAGACTTCTTTGATGATAATCTTTATAACTTTGTCACAGATTATCCCCGTACTGAACAAGTTATCAAATAAAGATATACCTAGAACAGATCTTCAGTAAGATCAAGTTTGACCAATTCCTATAAATCGATTTATACGTCTGTCTAAGGTAACCATGTGATAATATTTATATGAAACCATGCACCCTTTATAATTCTTATCAAAAAAACAATTCATCGTTGAAAACTAGCTGATGTATTTCTCAACAAAAAAGAAAATTACAAGAAGATAGTTGCATGTATCACATGAAGATAAGGTGTGAGCGGGTTTCGAGTCAGATAAACTTATGATGTTATTCATGAGAACTGCAGAAAAAAAAACGTTTATCTGTATATGACATAAACAATCTTAACCAAACCACTCATCCCTTTATTTTTACGGATTATTCACCCACACACAGAATGTGAATTGCTTTACAAACCGACCGTCTTCGCCGTGTCATGCATGAATCACCATATATCTACATTTCATTGAATTTTTCCTCCAAGATGTTATTCATTAAATATTTGATCCAATAATAGATAACAGCCTGTCTAGACCAACATGTGATTTTACACTGAATGCAATCCTCTTATTTGTTGCTGCATTGCACATATGGAAATTCAAATTTGTATCATTTTTTTTCTGAGCCGCATTGGCCTGAATATTGATGACAAACAATCTCCTTTCCTCAGAGTTCTACACATTACAACAAAAACTTCAGTAAAGAAAATTCCTTCTTTAATAATTTTTTACACTAACACTTCTTTCCAGCTGATGTAGGCCTGCTGTCAACTATCATGACTATAATGGCTTTGTGCCACTGTATAGTTTCCTGAGTACAATAGCTCTACGGTACAATCATGGACAGAGTCCAGAATACAATTATCATATGCAATTCAAATGCATACATGTTTTGTGAGAATATGGTAATTAATTCCGATAGATTGCATTGCTTTGTATATGAATTATTAGGTTTATGATACCCCCTCCAAATCTGTATAACATTTTTCGAGCCTGCACGTACCCACCAACTAACTCTGAGAGCAGAGCCCCATGGGATCAACTGAAACTCTTCTCAAAACACAGATATGAATGCAAAGCATTTGAGAAAACAAGACGAAAACTGACAACAACATGACGGTGAGACCGTGGGAGCCGACCAACGTTGCCTTGGAAACGCTTCAACTTGAGCATCGTCTGCACTTTCTTCTCTTTCTCTTTTTTTTCTATCTTCAAGTGGGGTAGCCACCTTGAGACCTGGTGAAAGAATGTGGTTTTCAACACAGGTGAGAAGTTGATGAAAATACTTTGAAGGTATGATAATCTGGATTTAGTGAAGGGTCTTTATGGTCTTTGGTGAGACGTCCTTGAAGGACTTACATTTTGTTAAAGAAAAAGAAAAACCTTAAGAGTTACGTCGACAATCCGTATTAACACCGGATTAAACAGGCAGCGTATAGAGATTTAGATTAGGACCGCTTTCAATCTAAAGCCTTTCGTTTCTTTATTATCATTAAGACAGTTATATTCAATGTATAACGGTCGATTTGTTTGCCTTGCTCAGATTCAGCGACAGGTTTAAAGAAAGCTGAGGTGACTTTTCAACGTGATTCTGTCGTAAGATTGTTTTCAGCATCATAAAAATTTAACCGTCTGAATAGTGAATACGTCAGGAAAATGAAACCCTCGGAGTAACCTGTGGAAAAGCAGAAAATCAAAGAATCAAGATGAACGAAAATTTTAGTGAAATTGGACAAGTAATAAGAAATTTATGAGCGATTGAATGTCAAGATCAGTAACCAAATAACGACTAATGCTGTCCTCCCATTGGTAATCAATGTTGTAGTGCCTTGATGCTCGGCCTTGGCCTTATGGCGCCTTAAGGCCTGCTTTTTCAAAGCCTTGGCCTTGAGTGGGCCTTGGCATTGAGGATTTTGAGCCTTGAAATTTCAAGGCATTTTCGAGCCTTTTTCAAGGCATTTTGTATTTTCACTTTCATTGGTTTTTATATGAGTAATTATAAATGTTTCAATTGTTCTGTGTATTTAATGACACTACTGGTCAATACTATACCAGTCAGCAGTAGCAGGAGCAGCAGCAGTAATAAGTGTACTAGCAGTGCCATCAATTGCTATTACCACCATTATCAAGAATTATCATCACATATGTAACAAAGAAAACAGCAGTGATGAAAAATAACATTTATTGGTAATGTGTTGTCATGATTAATGATGATAGCGACAATATTGATAATAATGGTAATAATGATAGTAATAATAATTATGATAAAGATTATAGTGATTTGATCACAGGAATAATTCTGACAGATCTGACTTCAATTTTTACAATTTTCATACTTTAAAACTTGCTAACTCTAAAGAATAATAACAAGGTTGATTTCTATTTCTTTAGGATTTTCCTTGTATTGTTATTTTTTTTTTTTTGGGGGGGGGCCAACAAGAATGTTGTAAGTCTTAATGATATTCTGAAAAGATTTGGTAAACTTGAACACAATCTTCAATTTTGTCATATCCATATGGGCTATGTCAATGGCATGATGAGCCAACAATTTTGAGGGGCCAAGCATGGCATATAGAACAAAATTTCTGCCAAAAAAGTTGAAAGCGATTGAAGTGAGCAAAAACATTCACCCCTTCACTATAAGAAAAGCTAATTTGGTGATAGATTGTGACAATATGTTTAGAAAACAATATCACAATTACTCCTTTTCCTTTCTTTTTTTTTTGGTTATCCTTTTCTAAGTTTATTCTTGGTGGTGGAACTTCTTCTCTCTTTTTTGTTTTATTTGGGGGTGAGAAAGAGAAATGGGAAGAGAGAGAGAGAAGAAGGGGGAGAAACATGTGAGAAAGATGGGGGTGACACATTTGGCTAGTTAGGCAGAATATACTGCAAAATCAGATAATATGTTGATAGACAGTGCATCTTTTCTAGATTGTATATAATTTTGTTTTGTGTCTAGTGTCTCAGATTGACAAAACAAAGTAAAAAAAAACGTTTACTTCTTTTTAATCTTCTGGTTCGACAGTGAATTTCATTTCACTCCAGTTTCAAGGAAATAAACAGCGCATTTGTTAATGTGTCAATATGATTTAATAAAGAACTCTATTTTACTGTTTCGAGAAATAATTGGCATTTACCCTCCCCCAACTAATATTCTTTATCCCGGTTTTTGAAGTAAAATAAGTGTAGAAGATACAAAAAATGAGAATTGAAATTTATAAGTGGTTGTAAGCAGAAAAAAAACATGAGTCCTAAAAATGAGTCATTTTCAGATCAGCATTCGAAAATTTCAACTTGCGCTTTGTGCTCTCTCCCCCCCCCCACCCCCGAAAAATTTCCTGTAGGAAAAAATGCCCCTTTTCCAAAATCGAAAATGCCCTCTTTCCAAATGGAATATGCCCTTTTTTCAAACAGAAATACCTTTTTATATATAGTAAAACAAATACATTTTAGGTTCGAAAATCATGGATCGCGCTCGCATCAATTATTGTTTAGTACGGTACTTATCCTATTCATGGTTACAAAAAAGTCCAGTTTTCAAAGCTGGAATATCACAAATTTTTGGCTCGCGTTCTGCACCCGCATCTTAAGTAAAGTACTCATTCTGTTCCCGTTTACAAAAAAAAATGCGTAAAATGTCAAGTTTTCAGGTTGGAATATCACAATTTTTTGAGCTCGCGCTTTGCGCTCGCATTGTTGATTGGTGAGTTATGTATCCTATTTATGAGTCACTAAATGCAGTCCTTAAAGGTCAAGTCCAGCCCAGAAAAATGTTGATTTGAATATAGAGAGCAAAATCAAACTAGCATAACACTGAACATTTCATCTAAATCGGATGTAAAATAAGAAAGTTATGACAACTTATAGTTTCGCTTATTTTTCACAAAACAGTGATATGCACAACTCAGTGAAATGCAGATGAGACAGTCGATGATGTCCCTCACTCACTATTTCTTTTGTTTTTTTATTGTTTGAATAATAGAATATTTCACTCTTTACAGATTTGACGATAAGGACTAACTTGACTGAACCATATAGTATTAAACAATGCCAATTCAACATGTTCAGGAGGAATTAATCGTTGTTTCACTTGACAATGAGGAAAAACTTAGAATATTTCATATTTTATATAACAAAATCCAAAAGAAATAGTGAGTGGATGACATCATCAGTCTCATCATTTACATACCGACCAGGCTGCATTATAACTGTTTTGTGAAATTAAGCAAAACTTTAAAAGGTCATAACTTTCTTAGTTTACATCCGATTTAGATGAAATTTTCAGTGTTACGCTTGTTGGATTCAAATCAACTTTTTGTTGGGGTGGACTTGTCCTCTTTCTCTTTTATTCCTTTCTACTCATATTTCAACAAAATGGAGCAACCAAAATCCCCCCTCCCCTCTCTCTCGCTCACATCTTGTCCCATCTTCTCGTCTCCCGTTTCTCTGATTTCAGATTTGTTCGTTTTGTAGTTGTTTGTTTATAGTGAGAACGAAATCACATTTGATTTAAATATATTTTTATGGTAACTTGGTAAATCTGATTGTCTACACCAGCATGAATCACCCATCACATAATATAAACATACTATCACCCCTTCCATTAATCAGGTCATGTTTAGGATTGCCTGTCATCATCTGTCCCGTCCCGTATTAAAAGGGGGTCTGTTACCCCGTTGACTGATATACCATCTTCTCCCTATAGCCCAGTTTCTTAAGGGGGGGGGTCGATCTTCTAATCTTTGCATCAACTTGGTTCGGTTGTGGGAAAAACAATGAAAATATTTAACACAAAAGATGTGAACTTTTCTCAAATCATGGATGTATGATGTTAGAAGCACTATATTTAGGTCATTGTCGTAGGCAGTGGTGGGAGGGATAATGAGCAGGTGTGTCATAAAATGCATAGTGTGACCTAAACTTCCCTCTCCAAGCTTTAACTGTAAAAATTAAACCTGCTTGTTACATGTTCGGTTGCTTCGCTTTCTTGCTTTGATTTTTTGTTTACTTATTTACGTCCACAAAGAGCAGAAGGGCTCCGCTCCAGGTCCCCATGGTCATGATGGTATGAATTACGAAACCCTTCGCTCTTGGTAAAAGAGTGCAGTTTGCCTACAAGTCATGTTTAACACATGGCTCAGTCTTGGAACAGTTCCTTCTTTAAAAAAAGTGTTTTCTAATTCTTGTCACCCTATATATAGGGGAAAGATCTCCATGAAGAATTGCTATGACCCATCCTGAGCTTTTACTTTATTAGATATGCGACGAAACGTATTTTCCCAAAGTCTCTTCCTTTAGAGGGGGACCACTTATCGCCCTCTTGATGAGTGAGAACCGAGAGGACGTGGGGGAGGAGGATGTTTTCACACTGATTAGTCACGCTTTGACCATCACGTGACATGGATCATTGATAATATAGAGGCGCCGCCTTTCCTAGTTGTCATGGAAACATATTATTGGGTACATATAGTCTTGACATCTTGTTTGCTTTGATTCATGTGTTTTGGAAGATGGGAGGGTAATGATGACATCGGAAGAGTCTGATGCTCACTCTCACTTTAACTCCTCTGTTCTCTGACATGAAGTTTTCGAGATCAACCTAAAAATTGATTTACTCAGAGAAGCATTTCATCAAATCACTTTTTGTAAAATTATAATATCATATACTAAAAAAAAATATTTTCTAAAGTGTAGGATAATGTATATTCAGCTTCATAAAGATAGATTTAAATAGTCATTTAGAGCTCAATTTAAAAAAAAAAACGAGTTGAAGGCTTTTACATGAACACTGATAATGCCTCTTTTGTCTTTCGTTTCTTATGATATGAAATATAATGGATTTGATCTTATTTATTATTTTCTTCTGCATTTATATCATTCGTAATCTAATTCGTATACAATTATACATTTTTATAAAATAACGAATATAATAATAATAATAATAATAATAATAGCCAATTTTTATAAAGCGCTTTTCCCAGAATGGCTCAAAGCGCGTTACAGCATATTATTACCCCGGTCATTGGATTCATTTCAATCCCGCACGAAAAGTGCACAATTTCCACTCCCTGGGGAGCATTCCTTGCATTCATCGCAGCCTCATTGTGGCGCTGGCAAAATCAAACATACAATATCTTTCGCATCCTACCGGGTACCCATTTAGCACCTGGGTCGAGAGTGGCAAAGTGTGAATATGATGCATGTATGTTTGTTACTGTTTTTGGCTTGAATCATTGAAAAGATGTACTAAAAATATCACTCTAAAGAAAATGATCTACTATATCATGTATATTATGACATCATAAGCAGACTGCTTGGAAAAGAAAAATGGCAACCACAGATTCAAGCTCATTAAATGCAGTTATAAGAAAAACATCAATTCGTAATGAAGATGGAGGTTATAAGGATGATAGTGGCAATGATGGCGACGATTAATCAAAGGAAGAGTGATTTCATGATAAACTTAAAGGACAAGTCCACCCCAACAAAAAGTTGATTTGAAAAAAGAGAGAAAAATCCAACAAGCAAAACACTGAAAATTTCATCAAAATCGGATGTAAAATAAGAAAGTTACGACATTTTAAAGTTTCGCTTAATTTCATAAAACAGTTATATGCACATCCTGGTCGGTATGCAAGTGAGGGGACTGATGACGTCACCCACTCACGATTTATTTTGTATTTTATTATATGAAATATAAAATATTCTAATTTTCTCCTCCTTGTCAAGTGAAACAAAGTTTTATTTCTCCCTGAACATATAGAATTACCATTATTTTAACAGTTTATGGTTAAGTTAAGTTGGTCATTATTGTCAAATCGGTAAAAATTGAAATATTGTATTATTCAAACAATAAAAAACAAAAGAAATAGTGAGTGATGGACATCATCGACTCTCTCATTTGCATATCGCTGAGTTGTGCATTTAACTGTTTTGTGAAAAATAAGCGAAACTTTAAAATGTCATATCTTTCTTATTTTACATCCGATTTTGATGAAATTTGCAGCATTATGCTAGTTTGATTTTTCTCTATTTATTCAAATCAACATTTTTCTGGGGTGGACTTGACCTTTAAACATTGACACAGAAATCTTACTTATCACATATTCTGGTGATTACATGGATTTACGTTTGCAAATTAGTAAAAAGGCGATAAATCTTTATTTTATTTATTTATTTTTATTCATAAACTCTGGAAGACAGTTTCACATTGGGTTGACATATATAATGCAACCATCTTACCGGTCAAACGTCATGAGTCTGCTCACGGTGTAATATCTATCATCACACAAATACTTTATGATTGTATTCTGAAAATATATTTCAAGGAGCGGAAAAGGCATATTTGCGGGTATTGACCCTTTATTCCGCCTTCTCTCTCTAATTAAGAAGTTACCTTCGATTTCTAAGGTCGGTTGTTTTAAATCCAGCTGAAACCTTTCACCTCCTGATCTCAACCGATATGATTTTTAGGGGTAGACTAAAGACACTACCAGGAAGCGTATTATAATCCTATACCAGCGACTGTCTGGAAAACAGACTTGACCATAAATTATTGTATCCTTGTTTGAAACAAAAAAAAGTATTAGCGCTGTTGGGTGACATGAAAATAAACTCGTTCACAGAATGGGAAGAATAAAGAAAAATATGACTGCGGCATTACTATTCTTCTTCATACTCTTAAAAATGTTGGACAACATACTGTCCACACAACAATTGGTTAAAAATTTATCAAATTCTGGGTAGTTTTTAACCAATAATGTGTGCTTTGGGTGAAAACTACCCAGATTTTGGTAATTTTCTTAAAGTATACACACAAAGAAAATTCACGAAAGTGATGATTATAGACAAATTATATATGAATGGAAAGGTCTTGTCTTTTTATACACAAATATGTCACTAAAAAGTCTTATCGATGTCGTGGAAATGCAAGAAATGAAATTATTAGAGACCATTCTAAGCCCCCCAGCCGCCCCCCAGACCGACAGTTCACGCAGTGAAAACAGTCGAGAATAATGACGTCACACAATAATCGAGCTCATCATCCCTCTGTGCATAATACACTGAATCACCTTACTGACCTCTTCAATATCTTCCGAATTTACCGTTTTCTTCATGTAATGTGACATCCGAATTCTGTTTTCGACAACTTCAGACTATAAGGGAACCAGAACTGTGTTATTTTGCCCGTTTTTTTATTGAATTGTGAACTGGAAAGATCGATTTTGTCCACTCGACAGTCTTCGTTGTGTTGCTCTACTACTATTGAAAAACTCCAAGCTGCACGGTCCCATTCACTTGCTCCCGATGCATGTTGCAGGCTACGCTGTTTGATCCAGTCAAAAGTCAAGGTAAGCATGTTTGGAAACTGTACTTGTTCTGACGATGCATTCAGGTCAGATGACAGATACAGATCTGATATAAGTTTAGAATCATGCATTTTGGCATAACTACTATTAAAATTAAAAAGTTTTTATTTTAGAAATAATGTTTTTGTACAATTCCACCCAAGGCAAGGGTTCATTACATGCCGCCACGCACAGAAAAATCAAGCCATAGAAGTCGTGTGTTGTGGACCCAAGAAGTGAGATCCCAGACGCCTCCAGGCTAAGCACGCGCGACCCACTAGTTAGAAATCCACTGCCAAACGCGGTTCGTGGTGCGGGGTTAGTATACTAAAAATCTGCTGGAATTGTGCCACTCACACGTATTAATAATACGTGTGAGTGGCACAATTCCAGCAGATTTTTTCTTCAGATTTCTAAAACTGGTCAGGACTCAGGCAGGCAATTAAATTATTTAGGAGCACTGAGTGGTATGGACCATGGCTGAAAATCTGCTGTTTCAGAGGAATGTTTAAGTTTTTATTATACACAGAATTATATCACCATGATGCCGATGTCATGAAGCCAGACAAATTTTCAGCAGTGATTACCCTGATTCCTGGCCAAAATCACTCACACGTATTGCGAGGTTAGTATTAGTATACTACTAGTACGTATTGCGAGGTTAGTATTAGTATACTAACCACGAACCGCGTTTGGCAGTGGATTTCTAACTAGTGGGTCGCGCGTGCTGGGATCTCACTTCTTGGGTCCACGACTTCTATTGCTTGAATTTTCTGTGCGCGGCGGCATGTAATGAACCCTTGGGTGGGCCAAAATTAGAGTCTGGTGTTTCTTTCTGATTAGAGTGTTGCTGCATATATGTATGCGTAATGCCTTCAACAATGAAGATATATGCAATCTTTGTAATGACACAGAGACTCAGAGAGCACCGTACCTCAAGTGATGTTCGTGTAGTCTCCACTTCACTACTGGAGTACTGCTACAGCCTACACTACGCTACACACTTACCCGGGTAGGTGTGGCGTACATGTACGGTAGTGTAGCGGTAGTGAAGTGGAGTGGGGCCTACACAAACATCACTTGAGGTAGAGCACCAGTGTTCTGAGTGGAACTTTTCAGGTATCATACTACCATTTGTTGTTGACCAGGAATTACATGCCACCGCACGTCATCAATCATCACGATAATTAAATTCATACTTTGATTTGATTATTTAAACTATTTCTTTTTTTCTCTCTTCTACACACAGATCTGCACAATTGCTAACTCTGGTGACTTCTGGTCTCTGCTTGCTACCTCAATCTGGGAGATTCCATCATGTCCTTTTACTATGATTTGGATATAGCCATTTTTTTCTTCACTCTTTCCAGGACCTACGGTTTGCAAGTTGTGGAATGATAATGATACAAAAGAAAAAATTTCTTTATCAATCTTGGAAACAATTTTGAGCACAGTTTTGGAGAGAACTAAGAAATTTTACTCGGACAGGAATACAGCTTGTCAAAAATAATAACACACAATTTAAAACGAAAGAACAATTTTAATGTTACTAGGGCATTTTGCGAGAAATGTTATACTCAATCACACGTCCCAAATCAAGGGAAAGTCCTTTGATTAAACATGTAGTTGAATTGCGATTGCAACTCGACCTTATTACGCTTGAATTTGAATTTAAGACTTACGCTTGATTTGCAATTGAACATAAGTTTCTTGCAGTGCCCCATAATTATGTTTTGTTATCAGATATTTAACGTGCTGATTTTTCTCGAAAGGTATAATATATTTGTCCTTTTAAACGGTATTTGAATATGGGTACGCCTTTTATTTGTTTTCCACAATATTTATTGCATGTATGAACAGAAGTGAAATATTTATTGTGAAGCACTGTGAATGTTGTGTGATGGTTCATCATCAGACTGAAAGCCTGGTGGATGTGAGGAAGTGGCCTGGATGAAAGAAAAGTGAACATGTGTCCAATTACTGATTTGCATATTCTAAGACAATTTTGTTTCTGGATAAATTTTGCTATGCATTCCCTACATTAAGAGTAAAGGAGAAGTCCACGCAATCAAAAATTCATTTGAATTTAAAGAAAAATAACAAGATATTGCAGGAAATTTCATAAAAACTTTGATTCAAATTTATATAATTACTATTTTAACAGTTCCGTAAATATAACCTATTGTGATCAGATGAAGAGTTTCCTATCGTCAAATCTGCAAAGAATAAAAAACAAAATGCCACAAAAAATAGAAACGAATGTGATGTGAGTGACAACTCTAATTTGCATATCATTGTTTTGTGTATATGACTGTTTTGAGTAAAAACAACAAGGGAAATCACTCTATTCAAATAATTTTTAGTTGATGTGGACTTGACTTTTAACTCTACCCCTCCCATCCCAAATAAGAGTAGAAATAATCTAATCAAGAACTTGAAAATCAAAAGCAGCAATTAAGAAGCAAGATTTGATAAATACAGGTCTGAATAGAATTTCACAAGAAAATAAAAAGAGAAAAAAAAGATGGGTAGGGACGGGGAAGGAATAAAAAAAAAAATACCCAGAAAAAAAAATCCGAGTTTCGAACCAGGGTCCTCGCACATGATAAAACAATGGCCAACGCATTTGGCCACAGACCATCGCCCTAACAGGAAGGCATTTTTAAGATATATGAAAGAAAGTCCGCTCGCCGCTGTTTCCTAATAGTGCTTCGCCGGCAATTCAACTGCAATTTCAGTCATTTCGCGATGGATATTGCCGTGTTTTTTTTGTGATTCCTGACTTTGCTACTTAATGAAATTTCATAATTTTTGTTCAGTCATAAAGAAGAATGTCTATGCTTTATATTGACTATAACATTAATGTGACGCAAGTGTGATTTCTACGTGAAAATATGCTTTGTTTATTCACCTATATTTCTTGAAAAAAAAAAAAAATTCTAAGCTAAATATCGGTCACCAAAATACGTTAAATGTGCACTTTTTTTCACTGTTCAGTAAATTCAAACTTTTATCTATATAACAAGACCAATCTTAAGAGGAATAAACAATTCTAAGAGCAAAAAACGCTGATTGGAAAGATCGTCTCCAATGGGCTGCTGTCAGCTCAGCTGCTCACTGCTCATTGTGTGACGTCACTCAGCTGGAGCTCGCAAGAGGACCGGTGGAAGGCAGAAATATGGCATGAAAATAAATCATTTTTGAGAGCTGATTTCTGCAATCTCTGATCACTATTTTGAAAAGTGAAGTTATATATCTGATTAGTAATACTTCCCCTTTACAATGATGACCACATAAAGTCATTATAAAATACTTTTGATTCTTTGGATGTATACTTTAAACCAAATGTTGTGTGGACAGTATGTTCCTCAAAATTTTAAGAGTGCATGATATGGAAATAATTTCATTTTATTCTCAAGCTGAATCTTACCACATTGAAATCGATCAAAAGTTTTTTTTTCTTGAGCATGTTGTAAATGTGAACACAACATTATTTACAATGATATTAGACGAATCTAAATAAGACACAACCTAATACTCTACATGACACGAAGAGAAATTGATTAGACAGAATCGATCGTCTAATCATAAGTTACTATCATGACTATATGTTGTTTATGAAAGTGTTTTCATAATTTGATTTCTGCACTTAAAGTTCTTGTGTAGGTTTATTCCCAATTCGTCTAATGCCAATTCGTCCAATTGCCAACTCGTCTACTATCATCTGGTCTACTATCAGTTCGTCCACTCACTACATGGTCTACTTTAATTTCTAATAACCAGTTGGTCCAATAGCCATTTAGTCCATACACCATTTGGTCTATTATTGGACTAAGTGTTAGATTGTGCAAAATGAATGAAAATGAAATGGATATTAGATCAACTGGTTATGAGTCGAAATGGTCATAGACGAAATGGTGATTAGACGAAATGGTGATTAAATGAAGTAATGATTGGACAAAATGGTTGTTAGGCGAAATGTTGATGGACGGAATGGTATTAGACTAAATGAAGGTAGACCATGTGGTGAGTGGACGAGTTGGCAGTAGACGAAATGGCAATTTACTCTTAGAATGTACAATACACACATTCCATTCCCTGGCCTGATCCACATATTCTTCGTTCTAAGTTGGAAATCTTCACATCAGGTTTGAGAAGAAAAGGGTATTCATTCATTCATTTAATGGTTTATTCAGTAGACATGTATGGCAGTAAAAAACTGAATTACACATGCTTTACAGGGTATTGAAACATACATGGTAAAATAAAAAATACAGATACAATTAAAATTATTCATTTATACGTAAAATTTGCACCGTAAATTATTGATAAAGATGAATAAAAACAAAATAATGCATATAATTAATTGATAAAATTATTCCTAATAAAACTCTTAAAATATGATAAAATGGTAATCAAAATGAATTCACAATTGCTAAGCATGTAGATACAACGTTTAAGAATTTTCAATTTATTTCAGTTAAGATTTTTTAATATTCATTAAGCACACGTACAAGATTCGGGAGGGCACTGTTTTTTTTAAATATGTTTGTTATTGTTGTTGTTTTTTGTTATCCAAACCCTTGCCGCCGTTTAACGTGTTAAATTCTCGAAATTAAGCGAGACATTTCAATACTATTTTCAATATTTATATTTTAAATTTTTAGATCGATTTAATAGCGTCCCATAATCTATATTACCCTCTCCTCTTTAACACACCTAACCCAACCTTTCTCTACCCCTCTCCCTCCCCACACTTCTCTACCCCTCTCCCTCTCCACACTTATCTACCCCTCTCCCTCTCCACACTTATCTACCCCTCTCCCTCCCCCACACTTCTCTACCCCTCTCCCTCCCCACACTTCTCTTCCCCTCTCCCTCCCCACACTTCTCTACCCCTCTCCCTCCCCCACACTTCTCTACCCCTCCCCTCCCCACCCTTGTATACTCTACTTTCTTAATTTGTAAATCCTCCTATCGTCCTTGAGAAGGAAGCTGGCCATCGTAATACAGTTCAAGTTCAACACACACCAAATGAAATGGAAACAATACTAATTACATTTCCTACCAATACAGAGGATAGGGCACTAAGGTGAGATAAGGAAGATGGGTTATTTCTTTCGTTCGTCTTGCTGCAGTCACACGACACCAATCAATGACATGCCATTTGAATATCATTGAATGTTTCGATCGGTCTTCGGTTGGTTCCTTGTGACCGTGGTATAATGTGCTATAATAGTGTTTGACATGGTTGGTGGCTCTGACGCCTGTTTGTTAGATTTCTTTTGTCATCTGACGGATTGTGTTTCACCTTTCAAGACGGTGAAGAGTTCATTCGAGATTTTGAAAGTTCTTTGTTTAAAAAAAACCCCTTCAAATTATTATTTTCGGTGTCCCTGTTTAGAGGTGTCTCCCATGTTTTAATCGCAGAGTTGTCTCATCCAATGTAATGAATCAAATAAAATCAGGAGACATAACATGGGAAAAATTCGCAAGAGAGCGGAGCGAGATAGCAAAAATATCATTAATTTTAATGATTTTCTTGCCTACACCCCACCCCCCCTCTCTCTCTCTCTCTCGCTGTGACCAGTGACCCCCATTCCCCTCTTCTCTTGTCTCACCTGATGTAATGTTGCTAGTTGATTGTTTTACCATACATCGGGCAAGAAACCTTTAGTAGATCCTTGGCGGTGTCCAGGGATAGCAGTTGTGGTAACCAGGGACGTGTCTCCCTCTCACGTCCATGTGGTAACCATCCAGAACCCAATAAAATTACCACCTGAAGTGATTGTTTGTATGAATATGAAGTATTACAAGTATTACATTTGGCATACCAAATGGCTCCGGAAAAAAAATGCGTAATTGCTGAGAAATTAGCAAAATCAGCACGGAATTCCATCAATTGTCGAGTATTTTTCCAAGCAAAATTAATATACTGTCTCACAGATGCTTTTCTGTGTTTAGTCATCAAAATGATAGTTTTTGAGCTAAGATTTCACGATGTACCGGATCTAGATATATATGGTGACAATAACCTTTCTCATGAAATATATTATTATGTGCTGCAATTACTGTCTTTACCTGTAACCGACAATTTCCTGGTTTGTCAGAGCATGGTCAGAGAACAATTCTGGTGCTGAAAACAATATAGCTAAATAAATACTATAGTAGAGTAAAATTTACTGAGCAAAAATGCTGAAAATGTCATCAAAATCTGATAACAAATAAAGAAGTTATTGAATTTTAAAGTTTAGCCAATATATTGGGAAAACAGTTATAATCATCGTCATTCATTAGGTGGGCTGATGATGTCATGTACCCACTTTGTAATAAATATGTCATATTTTCTTACAATTTGTGTATGTTATTTCTCCCTAATAATAAAATTAGTTGCTGCAATGAACATCTAATGCATTTTCAATTTAATTCAATTTATTTATTTCCACAAAAAAAAAAAAAAATCATACATGTTAAAACAATCAATATAATATTACATGAAGCTGACATGCTTGTCAAGAGAGATTCCTGTTAAAACAAAACAATGTTCCTTGTAATATGAATGGTACACATCAAAATCGTACAAAATAATGTATAACAAAACAAACAAAAAAGAAGAAAATGTGGTAACAGTTCATCAGAATGTCTACTGTATGTGTTTTATTTATTATTATTCTTTATTTATTTATTTTTAAACAAGTGCACACGTAGTTACCAATAATGCATATAGCATTTTCATTTATTTGAAAGCAGGATAAAAGAGCATTGTAGATTAAATGCCTCGCTCACGGGCATAGGGTGCCGCGGCCGGGAATCGAACCCCGGACTTTCATGTATAGCCAGGCGCCTTGGACCACTCGGCCACGGCTCCCCGAAATGCTTTCGGGCCGGGGAGCCTTCCCTCTGGTAGATTTGCGAGCCGTCTGCTTTGTGCGTGCCATGGTTGTTTTACTTGTCATTATGAGTACCGAATAATATACATACACACACACACCCACACTCACACACACACACACACTGATTGATTATACATTTGCACGTTTGCCGGACCATGGACCTACTCGACTTGTCAATTTGAGCGTTCCATATTCCACATGGTTTGTTTGTTTGTTTGAATGGTTTTTTTTCTCTCTTTACTTGTTTTTGACATGTATGTAGGTCCATGCTTTGGCACAAGGTACGTACTTCGAATCAATTACGTCATCCTCGGATCTTCTTCATTATGAAAAAAAACAACCTACAAATTTAAACAAATGTGACGAGCGTTCCCTCGGTAGCCGGTGGTAGAAGTCTTGAGGTCAAAGGTCAAAGATCTTTGACCTGGAAGCAGTGAGAAGCGTGATGGGTGAACAAGACGAACTGTTGTTCTAATCAGAGGCACTGATCGCTCCCAGGGGATACGGCAAGACGTCTTCCGAACATCTGCTACTTACTGCTCTTCCTCATCAGTCGATGAAAACTATGAGGATGAAAACGAGTCACCAATATTCCCATCTAGCTCAACCTAATTTAGTTCTGATTTCAGTTCAAATAATCATTTTGAGCAAATTACAAAGACATCTATTTCATTTTGCCAGTTTGTTGTTTCCTAACTCATTTTGATTTCCTCGCTCTAAAGTTAATTATTCCAAGATTAATCATGGCGCCTTCTTTGAGGCTGCCTTTCTTGTTTTATCTTGCGTCCTATCATTATGATCATTAGTACCGAATAATATACATACCGACAGTCATAAGCTGAATAAAAAAAGAGAAGGAGGAAATGAGAGCAAGAAGAAGAAGAATACAAAGCAAGATTAAAAAGGGTTCTTCCAAGCTTGATAGTTTTCTTTTCTTTTTCACAATTACTTTTTATTCCTAAAAAAGAAAAATTTTCTTCTTACATACATTAATTTAATATATACAGTGCGTCCCACAAAAAACGAAACCGAGATTTATCGATGATTTATCATAACTTAATCACAAATACAATAGACAAAATAATGACCTACCATGGTAAAGCTTAGAATCTCTTCTTACATCTGAAATTACTTAGATTATTTATAATTCACGCATGAGTGAGCAAAAACAATTTGAAGAGGGGATACCAAAAAGTCCATTGGCGGGCTGTATCTGGGTTTCAAAAAGAAACTCACATTAAAAAAAAGTTCAATATCTGTTCTTTAATTTGATACTTCAATTACAGATAATCATGATAATGGTCAAGAAATAACAAAGTTCTGATTATTTGAAATAAGGCTTGAATTTCAACAATTTCATAAAATAAAGAGGTTTTACAGGATAGCTTTCAGACTCACACTCTATTTACTCCGTTTTGTTGACGATCAGCCATGCATCAAGTCTTTTGTTAACCGTGCAATATAGCTTCTGTGGGAAACCGGTGAAAACACGTTTATTTAATGAAATTATGGAAATACAAGCATTGTTTCGAGGGAACAGAACTTTTTAAAACTTCTTGTACACCATTTTCCGTGATTAAGATATCAAATGAAAGAGCAGATATTGAACTTTTTAGGCGTGTGATTTTCTTTTTGATACCCCCGCCAAATGAGTTGTTGGTATCCTAACTTCAATATATATAGATATATATAAAGTTTTCTCGAACCTAAGAGACCATGGTGCTACCAGTAGACCAGGTAATTGTGGGTGAGATCCCTGAATAGACTACTCTAAACCAAAGGATGTAGTTTCCCTGTCCATATTCTTTTCAGTATGGTTTAATTTCATTCTATCAACTTTTATTGAAAGTGATATTTAAATAGACCGTAATGACCGAACAGGGCTGGCATATGCCCAAGGGTTCTCAATTCAACGAGTAACAAATTAAAGGTATCATCGTAGAAACTCGAATGAAGATGAATCGTTTGGAGCATAACGTAAGATATTAAGTAAGTTTATTTTGAACATGGCTATAGGAAATTTGCATAATCTATGACGTAAGATTTTAAGTAAGCTTATTTTGAACATGGCTTTAGGAAATTTGCCTAATTTATGATACAATGTAGTCAGTATAAGTGTTACACATTTTCACGTGTTTCTAATCACGAATTCATTCACTCTCATGACTTCTTCATACCTGATCGATGTTTGCAGCTAATCCTGCATGCTTGTCAGTAAAAAACGCGATTAGCCAATGCCACCCTATAGGATATACGTACAGCATGACATACTACTAATAGTATATATTTGTACAACGATTTGTATAGTACCTGTAATGGGATGATGGCATGCCAGCAAGCAATCCATGTACCTTCTTTATTAGTATTCCAACAAGAGTATTCAAGACTCAGTTGCTAGGTATACTACCGGGTACAAGGTCAAGTCCATGCCTCAAAAAAATATTGGTTCGAACAAATAGCGGAAAATCATACAAGCATAATGCTACAAATTTCATCAAAATAGGATGTAATATAAGAAAGTTATGACATTTTTAAATTTCGCTTATTTTTCACAAAATAGTTATAATTATTCACAATTTAGTTACATGCAAAGGAGAGAATCGATGATGTCCCCAATTCACTATTTTTTTTTTAAATTATACAATATTTCAATTTTTACAGATTTGACAATAAAGACCAACTTGACTGAACCATAAAATGTTAAACAATGGTAATTCCATATGTTCAGGGTGAAATAAAACTTTGTTTCACATGACAATGAGGAGAAAATTAGAATATTTAATATTTAACATAATAACACAAAAGAAATAGCGAGTGAGTGATGTCATCAGTTCCCTTATTTGCATACGGACCGGGATGTTACATCCGGTTTTGATGAAATTTTCAGTGTTGTGCTTGTTGGATTTTTCTCTTGTTATTTAAATCCAGACTTTGTTGGGGGTGGACTTCTTCTTTAACACCTGGGTGGAGAGTGGCAAAATGTGGATTGACGTCTTGCTAATAAAAGGATCCGAGGTCACGGTGGGATTCGAACACACGATTTCTTTGATAACAAGGCCTAGTGTCAGAACCGCTATTATTATAACGCTAGGTCGTTTAAAAACAAAGACTATTGCCAATAGTAAAAGGTAAAGAAATTCAGTTCAATTTTGCTATAAATGCGGCTTGAAACCAAGGATAATTCTCCATACTCGACATGCTCGAAAGATGTGACTATACTCTAACATCTTGAAGAGCGTGTTAGAATATAGAACATAGGAGTTCATTGTTCGGCTCAATTCAGGAACCTAACAACATTCATGTATTGAAGGTTACCACTGACTAAAGAAAATAAACCAATAGCTTAAGAAAGGAGGGGGAAACGAGGTTAAGGAGGTGGATTCGAGAATATCAAAGCAAACAAATCGGAAGTAAATGTTGTCTTTGTAGCAGGTAAATATCATGTGATTGTGATTTTATAAAAGGTATGTTTTCATAAGCTTTCAGGGCGTGGCCTGTATAAGGAGAAGGGCTAGTTCCCAAAGGGATATTGCCCCGAATATCGTAAAATATTATTTCTACATCCCCTCGTCACAATGCTTATGAGTAAATTGCACCTGTAGATAAAAAAATCTCTCAAAACTACTGTGTTGGTAAATGCTATCAAGTGTCCTCTAAGACACCAATTATTATAATCTGAAAATCAACCCAGGTGAGGTGAATGGGTACCTGGAAGGAATTTATTCCTTGAAATGCGTGTGCGCTGTAATCTGAGTAATTACGGCAGCCAAGCTACAGCTGGGGAAATAATATCCAAGTCCTTTGGAAGCGCATAGAGACATTATTCATAATTGTGATATGCGCTATACAAGAACTGTTTATAATAATAATAATAATAAGCGTAGTACATGTTTGAGCAAACAAATGATTGTCCAGATTGACAGAGATGGTCACAATGAAAGATTGAATACGCTACTCGCAATCAAATAATTTGCTCTTTCATTCATTTAGGATTTTATTACTTTATTATTTTGTATCAGATGATTTTCGTATCATGGGCTTACATGGAAGTGTTAACCAATTTTTGATATTGGGCCTTTTTATTTTATTTTATTTTTATTTTTTAGTTTGTAAAGGTGTGTCATTTTAAGTAGAACAGTTGGAAGAAACAGCAAAAATTTTCATAAATAAGACCATAGGTCATTAGGTTAAAGGTAAAATACAATGCAGTCTTATTTTCAAGATTCAAGCGTTGGGTCCTATGTGTTTCAAAGAGAATAATTTAAATTGCAGTTAACATGTATATTAACTACCTTTTAATGACAGATATAATGTCACACAAGTAAATAAACATTGTATATTTTTTTGCTGATGAGATAACCTTGTACGTAATGAGAATGTTTTTCCGAAGTGGATGTCCGGTGGATTTGATGACAGAGGAAGAAGGGAAGAGGTTATAATGTGGTAAAGAGTTCGTCAGAATGTCTATTGTTAAAGGTAAGTATATACCAATAATTCTCAGACATAATGTGTGATAAACAGAAACAAAATATCTTTACCATGCCTGGCCACCCAGACTATATAACACCCGATGAACAACACCAATTGCCATTTTCACTTAAAACTTACACAGGTATAGCCATTTACAGCATCAAGATTCAATCCACTATGAAAGTAATGAAAGATGACATCATAATCAGTGAAAGATTGTTGTCTGTATATGTACGCGAATAATTTAGCATACTCCCCAATTTAAAATTTGATAATGTGATCGAAAGAGGGCGCTAAATTGAAATAAGGAAAAGACATGTTATCCTGTTCAAGAAAACTATACGTATTTTACTGTTACTGTATTCATGTGTGTGTTTTGGTGACTTGGAAAATGAAATCAATCAAACAATATTAATCAATACATAACGAATCGTTTTTTTTTCACAGATAATCGAGCATCACCGGTGCTAAAAAATGATCGCTACAATAAGATTTTAATCTTTTGTAAACGTGAAATGAAGAGTTTAGTTGCAAAAGGGGTTAGGTCCACTTTGGACCATTCCGAGAAAAAACATGTTTTTTATTCTCACTTATTGCAATATTCTTATGAGAAACTAAATTGTCATGATGTGAACATAAAATTGGGTATAAAAGAAATTTACCTGTCTTCAATTTTTTTCAATATATTTTTTGAAAAATTATCATTGTGGACCTAACCCCTTTTGCAACTAAACTGAAATGAATCCAATCTCTTTTGATTAAAAAATAAATTTTTCTTTGTCCTTTTCATTCACGTTTTCATTTGAATCTCAAATTGTCTTTCGTATCATCAGAGTGACTAAAAATTGAGAGGTTTAGAAACAAAAAACAATAAAAATTTATGAAAAATGGACCTAACCCCTTTTGACAAATGAGTTCTTCAAAAGAGTTTAGTTGCAAAAGGGGTTAGGTCCACTCCAAGAAAATCCTTTTTTTTTCCATATTGCAATATTCGTATGCGAAACTAAATTTTCATGATACTCTACCATGTGAACATAAAATTCGGTAGTCTTCATATTTTTTAAGATATTCTTTTCCAAAAAAATTATGTGTGGACCTTTTGCAACTAAACTGAAATGGACCTAACCCCTTTTGAAAAAAAAAAATTCTTTGCCATCTTAGTTCACGTTTTGATAGGAATTTTAACTTTTCTATGGTATCATCTTATAGAGCTACTAAAAATCTATACATTAAGACATAAAAATCAAATTTGATGAAAAATGGACCTTACCCCTTTTGCAAGTGAGCTCTTCAAATATATTTGACTAAAAATATATATTTCACATTTTCGAATCTTTACCAAATCTTTAGACCTGATTGATTTATTGAAAATAATTATTATTGTGAAGTAATAGATGAAAGATAAAAAAGAATTGACTTAAATTTAACAAGCACGCGCACTCGCGTACGATCAATATTTGAAAGGGCAGGATCAGAACCCGCCGGACCCTTAGACGACTGCTTTATTCCCTCGGCTTTAATATCTCCACCCCCTCTCCATCCATATTTTGATTTAACTGAATAATAATAATAAACCTTCTCATCAGATCATGGTAATGTTTTATACTTATAATTCTTACAGTAATTAGCGATTAAATATCATTATTTTTTCAGGCATATTCAAATAGGTATGTCCAGCTTTGCCTCATTTTTTTAAATTTCATACTAAGAAAGAAAGAAAGAATAAAATAATGAGCAAAATAATATTATTTCTATAAATCTAGAGAAAATAATATTTGTTTAATCACAATTAATCAATTTTCTTTCAAAGCATGAAACTGTTCTCCCTTTCTCTGTCACTGCCTTGCTGTGTGTCTATCTATGGAGCGTTGTGGCCCAGTGGATTAGTCTCCGGACTTTGAAACAGAGGGTCATGGGTTCGAATCCCAGCCATGGCGCAGTTTCCTTCGGCAAAAAATTAATCCACATTGTGCTGCACTCAACCCAGGTGAGGTGAATGGGTACCTGGCAGGAATTTATTCCTTGAAATGCGCGTGCGCTGTAATCTTAGTAATTACGGCTGCCAAGCTACAGCTGGGGTAATAGTATCAAAGTCCTTTGAAAGCGCATAGAGACATTATTCATAATTGTGATATGCGCTATACAAGAACTGTGTATTATTAATATTATTATCTACCTCTCCCCTCTCTCTCCCTTTCTATCTTTAATAGAGTAAGCTTATCATGATCATTCTAAAAAAAAGATATAAACTTCATTACTATTATCATGATCATAATATACATTTATACAATAGCAAAACTCTTAGGTACTTGATGTTTATGAAATGCGAAACTATTTTGTTAAGCATAATTGTGATTTGACCAATTTGGTTTTTGAGACGGATACGAGAAGGAAGTCTTCCTACATATCCTAAAGTGGTTTGAGGAGACGAGGTCAAAGCCCTTTATTATGTTCATGTTGCCACCAAAGATAACAAACTTTAAAAATCTTCATGATCTTGTATGCTGCATCTGAAAAACAATTTTGTTTCTTCCTGTTGTTCTTGATGTTCTTGTACTTCTCATTATTCTTATTCTTTCTTTATTTGTTTGTTTTGTTTTTTCCTTCTTTCTTTCTTTCTTTCTTTCTTTCTCTCTCTCTTTCTTTCTTTCTTTCTTTCTCTCTTTCTTTTTCTTCTTCTTTTCAGGAAAATATATTCAGTCTAAAGAATTTGTGAAATATTTGGAGGTCTTTATTGATCCAGAGTTAAAATGGAATTGCCACATTGATAAACTTTGTGCTAAAACCAGTAAATTTCCTTGGTCGGCATCGTTTATTTTAAAATGAGGATAGTCTGAAATTAATCCACCGTTCAGTAATTTTGCAATTGTTTGATTATGCTGATGTAGTCTTTGATTCATCAAATTTGAAATGTACCCAACAAATGCAAAAAAATACAAAATAGAGCTTGTAGAATAATACTCAAAATTAATCTGTATAAATATATATCTAACCATACTGTTCATCAACTCTTAAACTGGGAGTCATTAAAATCAAGGCGTATAAAGCATACTCTTTCAATGGTTTATAAGAGTCTGAATGGCCTCAGTGCGCCTTACTTGAATACTATATTTCAGTTTCCGACTCATAAATATTCTCTCCGTTCTGATAAAAATCTTTCTCTCCCGAAACCACGGACTGAATACTTTCAGAATGTTTTCATACAGGGGTACGACATATTTTAATGAATTAAATTTGGTCTGACTGTACATTATTCTCTGTTGCTCAATTCCTATGCATTGAAATGTAGGGTTTGTTAACGTAGGGGGAGGGTGGGGGCTAGATGTTATGACCGATTAGTTTTATTTATTATTATTATTTTTTTGTTTAAATAACCATTGCTGGCCTTCTTTATTCATCAAACAAAATATATTCACAGTGCTAACATTTGCCTCCATTTCTGGAGGGAAATACATGGTTTTCTGGATTTCACATTTTCTTCCATCTGTAAACGATATCTTAATAGGTAAAACAAAATATTAAACAGCCTTTGAATCGTTATTTTCCTTTTAGATTCTTTTCCAGCGAAACATTTATAAATGGTATATAAAGCATAATTCAAAATTACATCTACATCATTTTTTTCTTTTGATCTAAATGAAATTCCTGATAATATATATGACATGGCTGGAAATGAAAATTTGGCAAAATATATTTCTGTACATTTTTTTCAACTTTTTTCCAAAATATTATTATTATGTTAAAAGAGAAAAACATATGACTGCAATCACCTTTTTGATCACAGTAAAAACATTGGTCATTTTCTTTTAATTTCCATCTAAAAAGGTTAACTGGTGTTGCCAAAATATTATACATGAACTTAAAATTAAAATTTACCAGTACATTGTCTTAGTTTTATTTCTTTTTGTTTTGGTATGTTATTTTTATATTGTGTATAATTTATATTTGTGCAATTTCCTTTTATGCTACATGAGGACCCCTCGGTAGACCAGCAGCACCATGATTGATGCTGCTGAGTAGGGCCATCCTCCCGTTTTTTTTCATTTATCAAGTCACATGTATCATTTTATATGTATTGTTATTCGTGTTTTAACGGAAATAAATTCAATTCAATTAAAAAATTCTGTTATTTTTATATTGTGTATAATTTATATTTGTGCAATTTCCTTTTATGCTACATGAGGACCCCTCGGTAGACCAGCAGCACCATGATTGATGCTGCTGAGTAGGGCCATCCTCCCGTTTTTTTTCATTTATCAAGTCACATGTATCATTTTATATGTATTGTTATTCGTGTTTTAACGGAAATAAATTCAATTCAATTAAAAAATTCTTCTTTTTCTTCTTCTTCTTTTCCTCCTCTAGTCCTTCTTCTTCTTGGACAGACGAAAGTAAGGACAGTAAAATGAAGAAAAGAAGAATAAAAGGCACAAGGGAGAAACAAAAGGAAAACGGCACCAAACGGTCTTTGGTATTGTCAAAGGAACTTTCCCCACTTACAATACATTTTTGATTCATAACTCCAGGCTGAGCATTATCTTTTGAACAGATGAAAAAAATCAGACCAATATAACACTGAAAATTTGATAAAAATCGGATAAGGAATAACAAAGTTATGACATTTTAAAGTTTTGCATTATTCCGGTGAAACAGTTCTAGGCTTGTCTTCATTAATATTCAATGAGCAAATTGATGATGCCAAATCCCCTCTTGTTCTTGTGTATTTTATTATATGAAATTAGGTTTATTCAATTTTTTCTTTCAAAAACTTTTTAAAAAAAAGTTGTCAAAATTGAGAAACTGATTTAGTGCATTAGATATTCATTGCAACTTATTTCATTATAAGGGAGACATATCATTCACACATGTATGGAATAATGAAACAATTATGATTTCAAGTATGTAAATAAAAAGAAAATGGGGATGTGACATCATCAGCCCAGCTAATGAATATTCATGACGATGTGCATAATGTTTTCACAAAACATTGATAAACTTTAAAGTTCAATAACTTCGTTCTTTGTTATCAGATTTTGATGATATTTTCAGCAGTTTGCTCTGTGAGTTTTACTCTATTTATTTCGATATATTAATATCATAAGCCAGGAGGACCCTTTAAAAGTCAAGCCCACTCCAGAAAAATATTGAAATGAATTAACATATACTGCATTAAACATTAGCATAACGCTGAAAATTTCATCAAAATCGGAAGTAAAATAACCTTATATGTACATGCATGTTTCCATAGCAAATGTCGATTCTTCTACCAAATCTATTTCATGTGGAGTCACCCATTAATCTAATTCCTTTGGAATAACATGAAGATCGATTGTAGACTTTCTTCCAAACACGGTTATTTCAAGAATAAAAAGCAATCAAACCCAACCCCCCAAAACGAATCTAAGAACCAATCTTCAAAACTAAGACAATGTAGAAAAGCACATGTTTAGAGCGTTGTCTTTATTCCAGACCCAGTCATTAATAATTAAGCAATCTTAATAACTTAAGACCCTATCATATTCTTATTGCTGTGGAATAACACGAGTATTAAGTATTAAGTCTTTCGTCTAGACTCGGTTATTTAAAAAATAAACAAAAATTTAAGAAAAAAACTTCAAAGCTATTACCAATCTTTAGAAATTAAACCCATTTAAAATGCTTGAGGTTTAGAGCGTTGTCTTTACCCCACACCCAGTTCTTTTAAAAATACAAATTAAGCGGAACATTTCAGGGATGGCCCGGGCTGAAAATATTTATATCTAAATAAATAGAGTAAAATTCACAGAGCAAAATGCTGAAAATTTGATCAAAATCAGATAACAAATAACGAGGTTATTGAATTTTAAAGTTTATCAATATTTTGTGAAAACAGTTACATGTATAATATGCACAGCACATCGTCATGAATATTCATTAAGTGGACTGATGATGTCACATACCCACTTTCCTTTTTCTTATGTTATTACATGAAATCATAAATGTTTCGTTTTTTCATACATGCGGAAATGATGTGTCTCCATTATGATAAAATAAGTTGCAGTAATAAATAACTAATGCACTAAATCAGTTGTCAATCCAATTGTTTTAGTTCTTGGTAAAAAAAAAATGAATAAACCTAATTTCATATGATAAAATACAAAAGAACAAGTGGGGATATGACATCATCAGCCCACCTAATGAATATTCATAAAGACATGCCTAGAACTGTTTCACCGGAATAATGCAAATCTTTAAAATTCAATAACTTCGTTTATTTGTTACCCGATTTTGATTAAATTTTCAGTATTTTGCTCTGTGAATTTCACTCTATTTATTGAGATATAAATATCTCCAGCCTGAACCATCCCTTTAATCTTAAAACTTAGACCCCAGCATCTTCCAAACTATATAACCCCGTGATAACGCATACTTTTACCAGACCAGTTTATTAAAAAAATCAGAACAACAAAACAAACATTTAATATTAAAACCCTCTTCCAGCCTAAGATCCTGTAATAAAGAATGCATTTAAAACATACTTTTTCTTCCAGGCAAAGAAATTTCCAATTAAAAAAAAATCTTCAAAACTAAGAGCCCGGGGAGCATTTCATGAAAAGAGTTGTCAGACGTTTTATCCGACAAGTCCTAACTTACCATGTTAGCACTGCTTCTAACCAATCAACATCAAGGAAAGTTGTCAGATCTGACAACTTGTCGGACAGAAATGTTGATGAAATGCTCCCCCGATCGTCTTATTCATGTTGAACAGAGTCTTAGTTATGAAGATTTCATTTATCTTGATTTTGAAAATTACAAGGTCTGGAGTAAAGAAAACTCTCTAAACCTTTGATTTATTGCAGGTTCTTAGTTTGAAGGATTGTTGGGTCTTAGATTCTGTTGTTCTGGTTTTTTTTAATGATTTTTGTTCCCTTGAAAGAATTGTGTCTGGAGGAAAAACTACGCCATATCTCCATGATAGTGGGGCCTTTGTTACTTGTTTTACTGTTTAAAAATGATTTGTAATTTTGAAATAAGTGGGTGTGGAGAAAAGACTACGCTATATTTTCAAGTTATCTCATACTGTCATAGATCTTCGATCAACGACCTTATAAAATAAAAATAAAAAATGATAATACTAAAGAAAATTGTTACCCTACTTTTCATACAGTGTGTGGCAAAAATAGTCAATCATGACTTATTGCTAAATAAAAACAAGGAATGGAATGGAATGGTTATTCAACATCAATGAGCTTGTTGGGTCTTTGTTCATATTGTTTGTTTGTTTTTATTGTTTTTTATAATTTGCTATTTTGAAATAACTGGGTCTGGAGCAAAGACTACACCATATTTCCATGCAGAAAATAACAAGAAAAGAAAAGAAAACAGAAAAAAAGAAAAATAACAAGAAAAGAAAAGAAAAGGAAAAAAAACCAATAATAATAAGCTACTGAAAATGAACAAAAGCTGTGGCAAAAATAGTCAATCCTGACTGGTTGCCTACCAAGGAAAGAAGAAGAAGAAGAAGAAGCTATTTGATGTTGATAAGATTGCGGGGTCTTTTTGTCGTTGTTTTGTTTGCTAATGATTTTTTTATAACTGGGTCTGGAGGAAAGACTAAGCTATATTCCCATGTTATTCATTATTAATAGTGGGGTCTTTGTAACTTAAACAAAATTGAAATAAGTGGGTCTGGAGCGAAGACTACACTATATTTTCATGTTATTCAACATCTATAAGATTGTGGGGTCTTTGTTGTATTATTATCTGTCTTTTTTATGATTTGTTATTTTGAAATAACTGGGGAAAAACTACGCTATATTATCAAGTTATTTATTTATATTTTTTTAGTTATTTTTTCTTTCATAGAAAAAAAGGAATGAATATAAAAGAAATAAAATTTTGTTTTTTTCAGACGGATACGATAAGGAACTCTTCTTAAACAGTTAAAGTGGTTTGAGGAGACGAGGCCAAAGCCCTTTATTTTGTTCATGTTGCCACCAAAGATCAACGGACTTTAAACATCTTGTATGCTGCAATTTTGTTTCTTCCTGTTCTTGAAGTTCTTGTTCTTCTCATTATTCTTATTCTTTGTTTGTCTGTTTCTTTTTTTGCTTTTTCTTCTTTCTTTATTTCTTTCCTCCTCTTTTTCTTTCATTCATTCTTTCTTTCTTTCTCTTTCTCTTTCTTTCTTTCTTTCTTACTCTTTTTCTCTTTCTTTCATTCTTTCTTTCTTTCTTTCTCTCTTTCTTTCTTTCTTTCTTTCTTTCTCTTTATCTCTTTCTTTCTTTCATTCATTCATTCTTTCTTTCTTTCTTTCTTTCTTTCTCTCTTTCTTTCTTTCTTTCTCTTTTTCTCTTTCTTTCTTTCATTCATTCATTCTTTCTTTCTTCCTTCCTTTCTTTTTTTCTTTCTTTTTTTCTTGTTTTCTTTCTTTCTTTCTTTCTCTTTTTCTCTTTCTTTCATTCATTCTGTCTTTCTTTCTTTCTTTTCTTCTTTTTTTTTTACTTCTCCTCCTCTAGTCCTTCTTCTTGGACAGACGAAAGTAAAGACAGCAAAATGAAGAAAAGAAGAATAAAAGGCACTAGGGAGAAACAAAAGGAAAAACGGCACCAAACGGTCTTTGGTATTGTCAATGGAACTTTCCCCACTTACAATAAATTTTGATTCATAACTCCAGGCTGGGCATTATGATTTGAACAGATAAAAAAAATCAGACCAATCTAACACTGAAAATTTGATAAAAATCGGATAAGGAATAACAAAGTAATGACAGTTCTAGGCTTGTTTTCATTAATATTCAATGAGCAAATTGATGATGCCAAATCCCCACTTGTTCTTGTGTATTTTATTATATGAAATTAGGTTAATTCAATTTTTTCCTCAAGGCTTAATCTTGGGTCCCCTTCCTTTTTTTGGGGGTGGAGTTACATTAATGATCTTTAAAATAAATCTTTAAATATTTTATCATTTACTCTTTTCACTAATGATTCTAATGTATTTTCCCATGAGGACCCTATTCATATACTTGCCACATTCAACAAAGAATACAAGTCTCGGAATGGATCAAAGCCAATAAATTATCGCTTAAGGACTTTCCACAGTTAAAATTAATCCTTGCCATTTTCACCGAATTTGCACATAGTTACACTGAATATTTCAAATATGCAAAAGATAACATGGGTTCATGTGCTTAATTTGTTGCTATGCTTTGAAGTTCACCCAATTGGAAGTTCTCGAGAATTGCATTCTAAAGAAAGTTTTTTCCTTTTTTTTACCAATCGAGAACTGCGTTCAAAAGAAAGTGGCATTTTTTTAAAGACCCAACGAGATCACTACGTTGAGGTTAAATCTTTATAATATTCATGTAAACTTCATCAAAGTTTATAGTATAGTTCTGAATGTTTACTGATGATGGTGAATTCATTCATATTGCTAATCGACTGCCATTTTAATCCTAACCAGACCGGCTTTTTTGGTGTTATAGGACCGGGGTGGGGGATTGAATCAACCCCCCCCCCCTCCGAGATCTCGGCCGTCGATCGCGCGAATGCCGCGTGAAAATTGGCATGATAATAGTATGGACATGATGATGGAGCTATATAGCTCTTTGAATAGTCTGGGATGTAATCTACTCGTTTTGTTTTACCCGTTGTTCTATTTTTATGTTATGTCTTGTCCTGTTCTTGTGTAGTTTTTTTCATGCCTTGTTCTTGTACCGTTCTATTATGTCATGTTCTTGTAATGTTTTCTTACGTGTGGTCCTTTCACTTTTCTTATCATATCTTGTAATTATGCTTTTCGACCACGCGTCTCACTTTTTATTCTCTTCATGCTTTGTATGATTTATATTCTTGGTATTCTTTTACAAGGTTTAAACCAATTTTGCGTCAATTTTTCCCCGTCTGTTTTTCTTATTCTCTTCTTTCTGTTGGTCTTCTTTCCCATATTTTCCCTTCATCATCTTCCCCTCCTTTATCTTTTTTTCTTTCTGTCTCTTTCCTCCCACTCTCTTGCTTTTTGCCACTCTTTTGCTCATCCATCCTATCTCATCCTCTTCTCATTACTCTTTTTTATATTCTGTTTCCCGTTATCTTGGTTTCCTCTCCCCTCCCTCCCCCCTCTCTCTCTCCCTTCTTGCCTTTTTTTCTGTGCCAGTATTCCATGGTTATACATTTAATGAGCACTTGATGCCCTAGTTACGTTCTGTTCGATTTACAGCATCACATATCTTGACGTTCGGACATGCTTCATCGATCAATATTCTATTTTTTAAAAGTCTTTTTATATATTTTTTTAAATCATGGTACATCTCTTATGTGTAATTTGATATTACGATTGGACGTGGTTTTGCTTATAATTTATCATTATGAATATTATACTTTGCCTTAGTTTTTACTGTGCACTGGATTTTTCACTCTTTGGACTGTTTTGCCAGTTTTCTTGATTGAATAAATACCATACTACTACTACTACTACTACTACTACTACTACTACTACTAATACTACTACTACTACTACTACTACTACTACTACTACTACTACTACTTCTACTACTACTACTTCTACTACTACTACTACTACTACTACTACTACTACTACTACTACTACTACTATTACTTATACTACTACTACTACTCCTACTACTACTACTACTACTACTCCTACTACTACTACTACTACTACTACTACTACTACTACTATACTACTACTACTACTACTACTACTACTACCACTACTACTACTACTACTACTACTCCTACTACTACTACTACTACCACTACTACTACTACCACTACTACTACTTCTACTACTACTACTACTACTGCTGCTGCTGCTGCTACTACTATTACTACTACTACTACTACTACTACTACTACTATACTACTACTACTACTACTACTACTACTACTACCACTACTACTACTACTACTACTACTACTACTACTACTACCACTACTACTACTTCTACTACTACTACTACTACTACTACTACTACTACTACTGCTGCTACTACTATTACTACTACTACTACTACTTCTACTTCTACTACTACTCCTACTACTACTACTACTCCTACTACTACTACTACTACTGCTGCTACTACTACTACTACTACTACTACTACTACTACTACCTGATTTGTATTATCATATATATTTTGAATTTTGTGTTAATCTATTTCGCACTTATTTATTGAAGGGAATCTTCATTAACAAACTTTGCTTTCCAGTAAGTTCTCATTTCATTTTATTATGTTATACTATAATTCGCTTTACTTTGTAGTTTTGTTGATAATTTTGAAAATAAGCAAATTCGCAATCAATCAATCAATCAATCAATCAATCAATCAATCAATCAATCAATCAATCAATCAATCAATCAATCAATCAATCAATCAATCAATCAATCAATCAATCAATCAATCAATCAATCAACGATCTTAAGATCTTAATAATTGTTCAGTTGCATGATTGTGTCTTTGCTTTTCTCAAGATGTGAACGATATTTCTTTCCTCATCTTAATATGCTATAGGGGCATGATTCCTAAAAGTGGTTTTTATCAATGTTAATATATGAACACTTTATTTCAATCCATTTTTTTTCTTTAACTAATATTTTCAATATCTACTATGTTATTTACGGGATTCTGCGCTTGAAACATCTTTTTATGCTTAGTTCCTGCTATATCTTCTTATCTGTAAATATAGCACTATAATTGATGTCAATGTGCATATTATCTTACATAGCGAAATAAATAAAACATTGGTCTTGGTTTTACTTTACCAATCAATGTTTGCTGTAACTGCATTCCTATATCTTTAAAAACAAAATATTAAAGTAAATTAAACAAATATGATTTCTAATAGACATCAACCGGTGTTACACCCACAGATGTAATAACTCCCACAAATGTAATAACGCCCACAAATGTAATAATGACTTTACCCACAAATGTAATAAATTCACCCACAAATGTAATAATGACTTTACCCACAAATGTAATAAATTTGAAGGGATATTTTTGATGAATTTGTTCTAAACTAAAACCCTGTAGTAATGCATTCATACAGCACAAAGGCGCAAAGACTTTTCTCAGGACCGGGTTATTTAAAACATTCAGTTAATCTTCTAGAACAAAAAGGCCACACAATCTTATTAAAGGTCAAGTCCACTTCAGAAAAATTTTGATTTAAATCAATAGTGAAAAATCAGACAAGCATAATGCTGAAAATTTCATCAAAATCAGATGTAAAATAAGAGAGTTATGACATCTTAAAGGTTTGCTTATTTTTCACAGAATAGTTATTTGCACAATTTAGTCACATGCAAATGATGTCCCTCACTCACTAATTCTTCTGTTTTTTATTGTTTGAATTATACAATATTTCATTTTTTTTTACAGATTTGACAGAAAGGACCAACTTGACTGAACCATGAAATTTTAAAACAATTGTAATTTCACATGTTGGGGGAGAAATAAAAATTTGTTTCATAGGACAATGAGGAGAAAATTAGAATATTTCATATTTCATATAATAAAATACAAAAATAGTGAGTGAGTGATGTCAACAGTTCCCTCATTTGCATAATGACCCGGATGTGCATATAACTATTTTGTGAAATTAAGCGAAACTTTAAAATGTCATAACTTTCTTGTTTTACATCCGATTTTGATAAAATTTTCAGTGTTATGCTTGTTGGATTTTTTAAATTTTTATTCAAAACAACTTTTTGTTGGGGTGGACTTGTCCTTTAATGTTGAATATTAACATGAAAATAACGTGTAGTCTTTCACCCAGGGATGGTCTGGGCTGAAAATATTTATATCTAAATAAATAGGTAAAATTCACAGAGCAAAATGCTGAAAATTTCATCAAAATCAGATAACAAATAACGAGGTTATTGAATTTTAAAGTTTATCAATATTTTGTGAAAACTATGTGCACATAAATGCACATCGTCATGAATATTCATTAAGTGGGCTGATGATGTCACATACCCACTTTCCTTTTTCTTATGTTATTACATGAAATCATAAATGTTTCATTTTTTCATACATGTGGAAATTATGGTCTCCATTATGATAAAAGAAGTTGCAGTAATAAATAACTATAATGCACTTAATCAGTTGTCAATCCAATAGTTTTAGTTCTTGGTAAAAAAAAAATTGAATAAACCTAACTTCATATGATACAATACAAAAGAACAAGTGGGGATATGACATCATCAGCCCACCTAATGAATATTCTTAAAGACATGCCTAGAACTGTCTCACCGAAATAATGCAAATTTTTATAATTCAATAACTTCGTTTATTTGTTACCCGATTTTGATTAAATTTTCAGCATTTTGCTCTGTGAATTTCACTCTATTTATTGAGATATAAATATCTCCAGCCTGAACCATCTCTTTAATCTTAAAACTTAGACCCCAGCATATTCCAAACTATAAAACCCCGTGATAACGCATACTTTTACCAGACCAGTTTATTGAAGAAAAAAAACAGAACAACAAAACAAACATTTAAAATTAAAACCCTCTTCCAGCCTAAGATCCTGTAAAAAAGAATGCATTTAAAAAATACTTTTTCTTCCAGGCAAAGAAATTTCCAATTAAAAAAAAATCTTCAAAACTAAGAGCCCGGGGAGCATTTCATGAAAAGAGTTGTCAGACGTTTTATCCGACAAGTCCTAACTTACCATGTTAGCACTGCTTCTAACCAATCAACATCAAGGAAAGTTGTCAGATCTGACAACTTGTCGGACATAAATGTTGATGAAATGCTCCCCCGATCGTCTTATTCATGTTGAACAGAGTCTTAGTTATGAAGATTTCATTAATCTTGATTTCGAAAATTACAAGGCCTGGAATAAAGAAAACTCTCTAAACCTTTGATTTATTGCAGGTTCTTAGTTTGAAGGATTGTTGGGTCTTAGATTCTTTTGTTCTGGTTTTTTTTAAATGATTTTTGTTACCTTGAAAGAATTGTGTCTGGAGGAAAAACTACGCCATATCTCCATGATAGTGGGGTCTTTGTTATTTTTTTTTACTGTTTAAAAATGATTTGTAATTTTGACATAAGTGGGTGTGGAGGAAAGACTACGCTATATTTTCAAGTTATCTCATACTGTCATAGATCTTTGATCAACGACCTTATAAAAATAAAGATAAAAAATGATAATACTAAAGAAAATTGTTACCCTACTTTTCATACAGTGGGTGGCAAAAATAGTCAATCATGACTTATTGCTAAATAAAAACAAGGAATGGAATGGAATGGTTATTCAGCATCAATGAGCTTGTTGGGTCTTTGTTCATATTGTTTGTTTGTTTTTATTGTTTTTTATGATTTGCTTTTTTAAAATAAATGGGTCTGGAGCAAAGACTGCACCATATTTCCATGCTTTTCAATGTTGATAAGATTGCGAGGTCCTTTTTTTAATGATTTTTTATAACTGGGTCTGGAGGAAAGACTACGCTATGTTTCCATCTTTCGGATGGTGACGTTAAAGGTCGGTCCCAGACGTAAATAATCATATCTGATTGATACACGTCTGACAAAACTCAAATACACACACACACACACACACACAGTTATTCAACATTAATAAGATCGTGGGTCATTGTTTATTATTATTATTATTTTTCGTTATTTAAAATATCTTGGTCTGGAGGAAAGACTACGCTATACTTCTATGTTATTCAACATTAAGAAGAATTCATTTTGGGATCTTTGTTTGGAAGATTGTTTAAATGTTTTATATAACCGGGTCTGGAGAAAAAAAAACTGTGACTTTGCGCTATATGAACGCGTTACTATTGGGCTTAAGTTTAGAAGAGATTCGCCAAAAATCCCTTCAAATTTATTACATTTGTGGGTAAAGTGCATTTTTACATTTGTGGATGAAATTATTACATTTGTGGGTGTTATTACATTTGTGGGCGTTTATTACATTTGTGGGTGTAACACCCCCCCCCCCCCCCCATATTGAGATAATAGCTCGTGGATTCAATATAACTTGAGAAAGTAAATATAGCAGACATCATACCGATTATTAGCCTCACAATCGTTCCAAAGTCCACTGAGGGGAGCTGGTTAATATTTAACAAAAAGCTTTTCAATACACGTCTAATACAGTCGAGGTGAGGTACCGTTTACATGCTTTGGCGTCTGGTAAGACCGGTAAATACACGGACAAGTTGAAGGTGCACAGTCATGACTGCTACGTATTTGAGATTCTTTTCCAATAGAAGTTAGTTAGCTGCATTCAACAAGGGAGGTCCGTATGAATGATTTAATTTGAATATTAATCGTAGTACCTAAACATGTCGCATGCTGAATATGATAAACATTGTTATAGACTGGATAACATGTCATGGCTACTATACAAGTATAAACGATTTCGATTTCGAATAAGAACACCAAACCTCTCGCAACTGAGATCGCAAGGCGTGGTGTGTAGTACGGGACATTTTGGTAATTTACCAAAATGTGCAATGTTGCAACATAATTTAATAATTACCAAGGGCGGAAATCTCTCCCCAAAGGTAGGGGACCAGGGGCCGGAAAATTCTTCCAAAACCTTGAAAATTAGATGCTGCAGATTGGAACTTGATATAACCATGATTTACCATCGATGCAGCTATGATAGTATGATAGCGTGGGGAAATTGTTCGAAAAGTAATATAACCCGATTACAGATACTTGCATTATCTGTTATCCGACCAATATTATTGTTTATAATACTAGACATTCCGCCCAAAATCGCCTCCAAATACCATACCCTAAATCTGAATACAAAAAAGATCATTCTCATTTACTGCAAATTTTATATTCAATAAACCATTGTCCGTACAAAACTCTAAGTCCCTAAATAGCTTCAAAAATCTTTGCAAAAAAATGCTTTCACTTGACAACCTGGCCCGGTTTGGGAGGGAGGTGGAAGGGGGGGGGGATGGTAGTATACCACGTGCAGCCGCACTTAATGATGATTTATGTTAATATTGGTGTTTATGTTTAAGTTTTCAGTTTTGATTTATGTTATGTTATCTATTTCATCATATTTATTTTCTGCTATTTATTCATTTACCATGTATATGTTCTGCTGTTTGTTTTATCATGTGTATGTTCTTGTTCTATGTATTGGACACACACGCACCCAGTAGCGTAACTACGGGGGGGGGGGGGGGGCATGGGAGGCACGTCTGGTCCCCCCCCAAAAAAAAAAAAAACGGGGGAAATTAGAAAAAGAGGGAGAAAGGAAGAAAAATGAAGTGGGAAAGAAGAAATTATTGTTCATTATAATGTTATATCATAAGTATGTTATATGTTGTATTACATAAGAAACATTTTTCATAACTTTATGAAACATAATTTGCTCAGGGCCCATGCCTTTATTGTTCCTGGTGCTCGCATTTTCTGTTTAACAAGATGTATAATCACAAAATATATTTCCTCGGACTTCGTCGAGCTATTGTTTTAGGTAGTGACATAATTATGCTTCTTTTTTCATATACTTAAAGTGATTGCCCCACATTCATAAAACATATAAACACATCCTGTCCGTGCGTACGTTCGCATTAGTAGATTGGTGAGATATGTCTGCTCTTCATAAATTCCTAAAAGCAGTCCTTAAAATGTCCCTTTTTCTGATCTGAATATAACACAATTTCAGCTCGCGCTTCGCGCTCGCATCATTTGGTAAGTGAAATATGTATGGTCTTAGTGAATTCCTAAAAAACAAGCCTTAGAATGTCCCTCTTCAGGTCTGAATTTCCTAAATTTTCAGCCCGCGCTTTGCGCTCGCAATATTTGATTAGTGAGATGCGTATGTTAATCATGATTACAAAGTGTTTCATGTGTTTACATGTAATTGTAACAAAATCAGCAAGCGCTTGGCACTCGCATTAGATGACTATGGTGAGATATGTATACTCTTAATGGATTCCTAAATATACGATCCCTAAAATGTCCCTGTTTGGGGCCAATATATACAAAAATTTCAGATCGCGCTTCGCGCTCGCATTTTTTAAATCAGTGAGATACATATCCGTTTAATGGCACTGTCCTTAAAATGTCTCTATTAGATCTGTATACCTGGCAACTGAGCGCGCTTCGCGCACTCACTGTGACTCAATTTTTTTTGCTGGTGCCCCCCCCCCCCCAGTGCCGTGACCCACGGTACGTCAGTGTACGCATCACCCGCACACTGCACCTAGCACACTGTATATAATGCACCAAGAATACCACCACAGGATCACCACATCACCTGAAGCACTGGCAGCAACTGACACAGCACAAACCTCTCCAGGACAGCGTGTACGCTTTTTTGGAGAGTACTTCTTTTATTAGGCAATTAGGTTCAAGGTTTAATATAAGGTCTTTTTTTTTCGTGGAGGGTTCCGTTGTGAAACATTTTTTTTTCAACTGAACTGGACTACCCTCTCCTGTTTTTATCGATTATTTTAAATAAAACTTAAATATATGAATAAATAATAATTATACTATTATTTATTCATTGATACACCATTGATAATTAGTTTTGTGTAAGTCATCACCATAGTTCTTACAATTATCTCTCCCAGTTTGAGGGTCTGCACACCGATCTTGAACATCTACAGAAATCTTTCACTACCAAAATGGAGGTCCAATGGCAGTGGGTCGTGATAACATTGGCTTTAATATTCGTTTTCTGGATCGTTTTCTCGTTTCTTGAAAGTCTTCTCCGTTCTTCGTTAATACCAAACGTTACTGACAAGTAAGTGATTATACTTTTTAATACATTACCGAGAGAGAGAGAGAGAGAGAGAGAGAGAGAGAGAGGGGGGGCGCTAGATCGCTGGTATTCATAAGATATCAGATGGAAAGTAAAAAAGTTTGACATTTTTAAGTTATGCATTTAGTTTCATACTTTCATTAAAAATTATGTGCATGATATGCTATATTATATAATATACTATATATAATATATTGTACATTATACATGAGTATATACATATATACGTCACCTAATTACTTTTGCCTTTTTGTCTCGCCTGTATAGCAGAGCGAAACTATAGGCGCCGCTTTTTCGACGGCGACGGAAACGGCGGCGGCGTCGTCAACATCAAATCTTAACCAGAGGTTAACAGTTTTTGAAATGCCATCATGACTTAGAAAGCATATGGTTCATGAAACTTGGACATAAGGATTATCAAGTATTACTGAACATCCTGCCAGAGTTTGAGGTCACATGACCAAGGTCAAAGGCAATTTAGGGTCAATGAACTGAGACCATGTTGGGGGAGTCTACAACAAAATCTTACCTTAAGTTAAGATTAAGTTTTAGAAATGTAATCATAACTTAGAAAGTACAAAACTTGGACATACATGTAAGGGTAATCAAGTATTACTTAAAGGTCAAGTTTACCCCAGAAAATGTTGATTTGAATCAGTAGAGAAAAATCATTTTAAGCATAATGCTGAAAATTTCATTAAAATCGGATGTAAAATAAGAAAGTTATGACATTTTAAATTTTCGCTTATTTTTCACAAAACAGTGATATGCACAACTCAGTGACATGAAAATGAGACAGTCAATGATGTCCCTCATTCACTATTTCTTTTGCTATTTATTGTCTGAATTATACAATATTTCATTTTTTACGGATTTGACAATAAGGACCAACTTTGCTGAACCGTATAGTATTTAATAATGCTAATTCCACATGTTGAGGGAGGAAGTAATTGTTGTTTCACTTGACAATGAGGAGAAAATTAGAATATTTCATATAATAAAATACAAAAGTAATAGTGAGTGGATGATGTCATCAGTCTTCTCATTTGGATACCGACCAGGATGTGCATATATAACTGTTTTGTGAAATTAAGCGAAACTTTAAAATGTCATAACTTTTTTATTTTACATCCGATTTTGATGAACTTTTCAGTGTTATGCTTGTTGGATTTTTCTCTTTTCATTCAAATCAACTTTTTGTTGGGGGTGAACTTGTCCTTTAACATCCTGCCTGAGTTTCAGGTCACATGACCAAGGTCAAAGTTCATTTAGGGTCAATGAACTTTTGCCATGATGGGGGTATTCTTTATTTCCATCAAAACTTTGAAAGTTTATGGATATGGTTCATGAAACTTGGACATAGACGTAATTAAGAATCACTGAACATCCTTTGTGAGTATCAGGTCACATGGCCAAGGTCAAAGGTTATTTAGGGTCAATGAACTTAGATTATGTTGGGGAATCGAAACGAAATCTTAACCTAGTTTAATTTTTTTTAATGTCATAACTCTGAAAGTATATGGATTTAGTTCATGAAACTTGAACATAAGAGTACTCAAGCATCGGTGAACATCCTGCGTGAGTTTCGGGTCACATGACCAAGGTCAATGAACTTTGGCCGTGTTGGGAGTATTTGTTGAATTGCCATCATAAATTTGAAAGTTAATGGATCTAGTTCATGAATGTGGACATGAGGGTAATCATGTATCACTGATCGTCTTGCACGAGTCTTCGGTCACATGATCAAAGTCACATGCCATTTAGGGTCAATTAACTTTATTTCATTACCATTTGGTGTTTTCTGTGGCTAATTATTCTGTAGTCGTTTTCAAAGTAAGCACTGCTGCAATATTGAATCGCGTACTAGGCGCTCCACTTACTTGTATTTCATTTCATGTTTTTTTTTTTATTAGTTCAATAATAAATATGGCTGAGCTCTTTTTTTTTACTGCCACTATTGTTATCATGATTCATGTACGAACATAACTATTATCAAATCTTTAGAAATTGACATATTTGATATTGCATGAAATTGAGTACAAATGAATGAAAATGTGACATAATTTACACATCTTTCTTGTCTGGCGTAATTAGGTTCAGCTATTCTGTGATATCAAGCAAAACCTGCATTACATCCGCCTTAATTGCCAGTGTTATTATCCTGATTTGATTTTCTCAGTCTGTTTCAATAGTTTGATGTTGAGCTTGTATTTGCCTTCATCAAAAAAATAATTCTAGATTTCGAGATCTCTGAAATATCAAGCAATGTATATCTAATCCGTGCCATCTAATCCGTGCCTGGATAAACAATGGTCACTCGGAATATTATTAGAATAATAATTGTCAAAAGAAGGAAGAAGGGAAAATTAGGACTATCATGGTGAAAGTTGAACAAAATCAGAGAACGAGCCTGATCATGAAGAAAAGGTTATCCTGTTTTTTGTGTAAATGAAATGTTAAAGTAAGAAAGGGTCGTGCGGTCCCATGTTCGTGTGGTCCAGTGGTTAGAGCATTGGACTCATAATCGCAAGGTTGTGAGTTCGAATCCCCACTTTGCCATTGTCTCCACTTTGATAAAGAGGCCCGAGAGTAATATCTGTCGGATAAGGTCAGCCACTATGACTGATTAACCTAGACGTAAAATTGGTTATACCAGCTTGGCGTTAACCAGCAAAAAGCTGTCGTGCCAAGCTTCTACGGGAGTAACCATAAATAGAAACAGATTTACCTCGCAAATTGGCAATTCCACAACGCAAAGGGTTAGAATCTAATTTTGAAACTTATCTGGAAAATCCTTTGAAAAATAACAAAAAAACAGGCATCACAGATATTCGATATATAATCATGATATTTATTTTAATTTTTTTATTTAGATACGTATTAGTGACTGGATGTGATAGTGGATTTGGTAGCATTGTGACACGCCAGCTTGATAAACGAGGAGTTCATGTATTCGCTGCATGTTTGACGTTAAAGGGTCAAAAAGAGGTAGAATCGAAAACATCGGATAGGGTTATTACATTCAGACTCGACGTCACTGACCATGACAGTGTCCTAGCCGCTTACGACTTCATCAAAAGTAAATTACCCAAAGATAAAGGTAATTATGGTAATTTAATTATTCATTTTGAAAATAAAATGTCATTTTTTAACTCCAGGCTTACTAGATCAACAGCTAATATAGTGATTTTGACATATCAAATTCGAACACGATCTATAATTAAGGAATGGCATATTGACACCCCAGCCTCCCATAACAAAACAAATCAAATAACAAGTAAATGCACAGTGCAATGGGAAGGGGTGCCCCCATATCAAGCTCTATGCTAATGCTTACTTGGTTTACGAGACATTACCTTTCCTGATTTCATGGATCTGGGTAACCTGTAATCTAGGCGGAGGCTGCAGTTTTTGTCTTTGCTGTTAAGCTGAACGCAAGCGATACGTCTGATCTGGCAAAGACTACGCATTGCGCAGCAACAATGCGTAGTCTTCGCCAGATCAGACGTATCGCTTACGTTCAGAATAACAGCAAAGACAATAACTGCAGCCTCCGCCTAAATTATAGGCTAGGATTTGGGAGGCCTAATCGAATTTAAGAAACATTATGTAGAAAAAAGAACATTGACAGATCGCTATGGGAAGGGGGCAAAAGATCACTTTCCCCGAGCACAAAGTCCCGGGGGGGCTAAACAACTGAAAAAGGAGGAAGACTCTTTTGACAAGTATCTTTGAAAGGATCTAAATTACTTGTGTAGTTTTAGAAGCTATTTATTTTTATGAAATGTTTGAACATTTTAGGTCTCTGGGGTCTTGTAAACAACGCTGGTATTGCTAATTCACCCGGGCTCATTGATTGGTGCACTAAAGACGACTATAAACGCGTCATCGACGTCAATCTCCTCGGCGTTATCGACGTCACATTGATTTTCTTGCCTCTTCTCAAGAAAGCTCGAGGTCGTGTAGTAAACATTGCTAGCGCCCTCTCTCGGGTGGCTTTAGGAGCAGGAGGATACGCGGAGTCCAAGTATGGCGTACAGGCTTTCTCGGATACACTCAGGTAACTCTACAATGTAGAGTGAGTAACGATGTCCAAATATTTGTTGAAAGTCGGGAATGCATGTTTGTCGGTTGAAGCATCACAGAAAATAGCATTTTTATTGGGTGAAAATATGTATCTAAAAAATTTGTAGTTACAATATTTCCATGGACCTATCCACGGAGGATTATCTATCGTTACTGGGGGTGCTGTGACAATGCTCAGCACCCCCAGTAACAATAGATTAATCCTCCGTGGATAGGTCCATGAATATTTCCCAGACAAACATACATGTACCTTATTTAATTTTCAAACCAATGTTGGATGATTGTTTATACTCAAGATTTTTAACAGTATACTGAAATTATCTGCTTCGTACAAGTATCTTGATGATATTCCAGGCAGACATTATATGATTCAGAACAATTCGTTTAATATTCAAGCAACTTCAGATTGATAATCATTGGTCTTCCAAAGTCTAGATGAGCTTCATAAAAGAAAGTTGAGTTTGAGATGGGTTTTTTGCCCATTTTTGTGGACGAAAATGATACAGATAAAAAAATAAAACCTACTGGCGATGTTACAATTGTTAAAACATCATTTTCACATAGAACTTAGTTTATATATCTCTGTACAATACGTAAAAGTATATCCATTATTAAATCAAACCAAGTAACCATTTATTTTCTTCCGATTGACATTACACATGTTACATCCGATTTCATAAAAATAAAATTAATAAATCAATAATATAGTAGTATAACAATGAATTTAAATCCAAAATTTACATGGAAGAATGCGTTAAAAGCCAGAAAGCAGCAGGTGCTTGTCGAGAGATACGCCTGAAACTAAACGACAAATATATGATTTTACACTTTAATTATCTGCAGTCCAATCTAAGTTATTACATCAAACTATATCATCTTAATATGATCTGAAACATCTTTATTCGTTTTCCAACTGTTAGGAGAGAGAGTCAGAAGTTTAACTATGGGATCAAAGTTAGTATTCTCGAGCCTGGATTTTTCCGAACACAGCTGACCAATCCTGACAAGACTCGATCCGAGATCAAGAAGAGTTGGGATCGATTATCAAAGGAAAAACAAACCGAATATGAACCTGACACACCTGAGAAGCGTAAGTATTATAAAGATCGATAGGGACACAGTCACACTGACCCAATGACGTATCGGTTTAGAGTTGGGTTCGCTAATGTGACTTAGTAGTGTTATCATGATTATGATGAAATATAGTCCGAGGGTCCCGTTACACAAAGGTTAGCGATTGATCGTACGATTGATTTTCACAGTATTGTATATAGCCAATGCAATCAATCGTAAATATTCTACGACGGTTACTTAGCTTTGTGGTACGGGCCCCATATTGGAGAAAGGGAAGCAACTGCTGCTGAACTAGAGGGATTGAATGCCAACTAACCTGCTGAGTGATCATCTCACTTCGATTCAGGGTGCTCTATTGATTGTCATGATTGTCACAGCAGAGATGATAATTTATGGTGGTGTCGAAAATAATGGCAATGATGATGATGGTGGTGGTTAGATTATGATGTTGATGATGGTGGTGATGAAGATGGTGATGATGATGATGGTGGTGATGAAGTGGTGATGATGATGGTGGTGGTGATGAAGATGGTGATGATGGTGGTAATGATTATGGTGATGATGATGATGATGGTGGTGATGGTGGTGATGGTGGTGGTGGTGGTGATAGTGATAGTGATGATGATGATGATGATGATGATGATGATGGTGGTGGTGGTGGTGGTGATAGTGATGATGATGATGATGATGGTGATGATGATGGAATAATAACTGGATTAGATGGCGACATAAATGATGACTGAATGATAACGATTATAATGACAATGATTCTCAACAACTGCGATAATTGATAGATATTATCATTGCTGTGGTGCTGGTGGTGATCCTTCACCCTAAATAATGATTCATCTTTATCCTCCTTTCAGTATCGAATGCCTACATTAACTTCATGAACTTCGTCTCTTCACCGAACCTGACCATCGTAACTAACGCCATGATGCATGGGTTACTGGCCCGCTGGCCAAGAACAAGGTACTCATGTGGACTTGATATGAAGGTTATTTTTATCCCTCTCTCCTACGCTCCGACCTGGTTCACTGATTTCATCATACTAAGGCTTGGTAGAAATGATGAGCCACCTCAAGAGAAAGAGGAGACTTCCTAACATTGAAATAAAGAACGATATCGATATGATCTTTAGACATAAGAGGTGCGAGGTTTTCATCCTATAAGAGTGTTTTGTTAACATAGTCATCTGATACAGGGACCATGCAAGAAACACAATCAGGGGGGTGTTTCACAAAGATTTAAGTATGACTTAAGTCGCACTTAAATGCCGACGCGTACATGATATGCAACGTGCGATCTTTTTGACGATACGCAGTTCAGTGCGCGTCCTCTTGATACGATCTGACTAATGGGTTCAAGCCTTCCATACCATACGCAACTCGGTATTAAAGTGCAACTCTAAGTCATACTTAAATCTTTGTGAAACACCCCCATATGGCATTTTTTACATTTTTTTACGAGGTTTTAGAAAAAGTGTGGGGGGCAGAAGCCCACCAAGCCCCCCCCCCCCCCGTTTCCGCGGCCCCGTGACAAGTTAACAACTTTGCTTGATTATGATTAGCTAAGATGGGTAAGTTACTTTGGTTACTGTCTAATATGATGTCATATGAAACATCTGACATCTGACATTTCATGGAATATTCCCCCAAAATAGGAGTTGACACATTTATCTAATGGACGCATAACATACGTTTTTCCATTAACATGCTCAAAGCGCTTTACAAAAAAGAAGGAAATTCTGCTCTCCAAGTGCTCACAAAAACATATAAAGGGGATATTATTGAGAAAACAAATATATGTTTTTAGCTTATTTTTGAATATTTGTAATGAAGAATAAAAACCGATATTGTCAGCGAGACTATTCCAGATACTGCATGGGACCAGTGAAGCTAATACATTGCTGACATTTCTTGGAGTTCATTTTACTAGGAACATGTACACAAACAAAGCAATTTAAAAGTAATTCTTTTTCTTGCATTGCTACCATAAATATATAAATAAATATTGATTCATGTAACAATGTTCCAAGAACAGCAAATCGCTCAAACATGCAGAAGATTCCAGGGTGCATTAACAATAAGGATAATAATTATTTCTTACTGGAAATACTGTAGATTAAATTAGTTATAAAATAAATTTATTCACAGCCTGAAATAGATGAAATTCCCTTTTCTAAGCATGGTCCCATACTTCTCATTTTTATTGCTCTCCTTTCCCACCGAGGACACCGTACGTGATATTGATTTTAATTGCACAGCCAAATCGCCGCTTTCTTCATATATTATATTTTGTTTCCTCTTCTACTGTCCCCATTTCCTGATTTTCACATAAAAAATCAAGGTGAATGAGGCGTTCATCAAACCATGGACCTACTAGTAGGTCCATGATCAAACCAACTCAAAGTTTGGGTGTTCACTTCAAATATGCTGTTCAATACTTTAACCTAACATAATTCATGCATTACCATTGTCACATTTGTCGTATATATCATATGATAGTTGTATACGATAATTATTTTTATGATTTAAAAAAAATATTGGATAGTGTTATGTGTTTGCATTCGAAGGATTTGAAATGAATATGTGCAGAACGATACAACCACACCGCTGTCCTTTACTCGTCTGTTATAAATGTTTGTTATTTAAAGGACAAGTCCACCCCCCAAAAAATGATTTGAATAAAAAGAGAAAAATCCAACAAACATAGCACTGAAAATTTCATCAAATCGGATGTAAAATAAAAAAGTTATGACATTTTAAAATTTTGCTTAATTTCTGGCTGGTACTGGCTGGCACATACTGGCTGGTATGCAAATGAGGAGACTGATGACGTCATCCACTCACTAGTTCTTTTGTATTTTATTGTATGAAATATTCTAATTTTCTCCTGATTGTCAAGTGAAACAACGATTTCTTCCCCCCTGAACATTTGAAATAAGCATTGTTCAATACTATATGGTTCAGTCAAGTCAGTCCTTATTGTCAAATCTGTAAAAAATGAAATATTGTATTATTCAAACAATAAAAAACCAAAGAAATAGTGAGTGAGAGACATCATCGACTGTCTCATTTGCTTGTCACCGAGTTGTGCATACCAATTTTGTGAAAAATAAGCGAAACTTTAAGATGTCATAACTTTCTAATTTTACATCCGATTTTGATGAAATTTTCAGTGTTATGCTAGTTTGATTTTTCTCTATTTATTCAAATCAACATTTTTATGGGGTGGACTTGACCTTTAAGGGTTAGATTTTCTATAAAAAAAACTTATTCAAGAATGAATATCATGAATATGGTGCAACTGTGACAACACTCATGTGGAATTAATATCATATTTGGTTTTTCTTTCAATTTAAGCGGGAAGTACCCGTTTAATTTAGTAACGGGTAAACATTTCCTATTGCGTAAAAGCAGTATTTGTTTTATGATGTATTATATTTGATAATGAAATAAATGTATAGAATTACGATTTCAATCTGTTAAAATCAGGAGCATCCACGGGTGGTCATTTCGAAACTTGATTTATCATTGTTTTCGTCTTGATATTGAATTGCATTATATAGATTTCTCTCTCAAAAATAGTTCATTCTCGTCACTAGCGTACCTACGGGGGGGGGGGGGCAGGGGGGCACTCTGCCCCCCCCCTGACGAGCCACAACCCATACAAAATACATATCCCTGCCCCCTGCCGAGCTTGAAAGACATTTTATGCCCCCCTGATGAGCTTGAAGACCTTTATCCCCCCCCCCCCCTGACGAGCTTGAAGACCTTTTTTTTTTTTTTTTTTTTTTTTGCTTGTCAATTTTTCTCTGGTACAATAACCTTTATTTTTTATTGAAGACCTTTTTTTTTTTTTTTTTTTTTTGCTTGTCAAATTTTTTGGCGGCCGATTTTGTCCCCCCCTGTGGAAAATCCTAGCTACGCCACTGATTCTCGTGGAAGAACTGAAAACCGACCGTCCCCATATTGTTCAACATTATCCTGAAATCTTTGTAGAAGTTCGAAGTCCATATCGGGAGAGAAGATATTGTGAAAGAAAAAAAAAGAAACTCTGCGGAGATTGATGATCCTTTCTCTCCAAACAGAAGTGAGTTTTACTCTCACTTGTCGTGTTGATATGTCGACGTAAGGATGATTGGAAAACAAATACAAAACAAATAATGCAATATTTTGGGTAAGAGGCAGAGCCTTACAACAACAAATTATGTCTCTACAATTACTGTCTCTCTATTTTCCTCTTGCATTTCAAGCCTGTATTACACAATTTATTGGCGATACCCTTCTTTCTTCCACCCCTCGCCAAGTTTCTGATTTTCCTTTATTTTTATTCTTATTCACTTCTTGAAAATATCATAAGAGGCGGTGACCTCTCATACCCCACCCCCTTTAGTAGTATTCATTATTATTCATTTAGATAAACTCACGTGGGCATGAGAGGATGATGATCCACAGCATTTATATTGCGCCATATTTCTGTTAAAAACAAGGAAGCAACATTTCCTTTGATCAACACACTGTTGTCAGGATTTCAACACGGATGGGGGGGGGGGGTGGGGTGGTAGGGAGTAGCTGTCCAGGATTTAACACCAAACGGGCATTTTTCCACATTGATATTGTAGCTAGTAGAAAAGTCAAACTGGCGTCCTGGACATGGCCCTTTTTAAACGGGGGTGCTGCGTGCACCGTATAGGCAGCACCCTGGAAATCTGGATGGTATGCTGAATAAGAGAAATGTAAGCGAAATCATATTCATTTTGTAGTAAAGCCTCTCCCATTTTTATTTGTCAGGTTCTCGTGACCCATGTGACCTTCTTCATTTTACATTAAAAAACTTGATTTTTTGCTTGTCAATTTAAACCAGCACCCCCTGTGTTCTCAGGGCTTGTCAAATCAGGAAAATGATGGGGGGGGGGGCGTTTAGTAAAAATGATATTCCATGGTGTCATTAGAACAAAAAGTTGTCTGAAACTACGTCTTGAAAAATTATGTCCACTAACCCCCCCCCCCCCGGCGCGGATCCAGGGGATTAGTGGACATAATAATATTTTTCAAGACGTAGTTTTAGACAATTTTTTGTTCTTATGACACCATGGAATATCATTTTTACTAAACGCCCCCCCCCCCCCATCATTTTCCCGATTTGACAATATATAGATTAAAGATGAAATTGGTGAAAATTAAATTGCTAAACATCACGATATAGTTGACCAATTACCATAGACCCATAGTCATAACGTGTATTAACGTTCATATACCAAAATATCCATTAGTCACGGGTTCCTATTCACAAATCAATATACGGACCATTATTCATAAGGTCTGCTGTTAATAATGTCGGACGAGGGCCGCGCTATTCACTAGCCGGGTTACACAAAGTCATGATTCTTTGAATGGGCCCATCATTGTGTCTGCCATCATAATATGGGCCATTTTGGTTCATAATGAACAGCGACCCTTAGTGAGCATTATGCAATATTAATAGCGGCCCTAAATGAATAGTGATCGCAAGGAACCCGTAATACATGCATTAACTTCTTGCAGAAAGGAAGGCCAGGATGGCAGTTTTGTTTTGTCTCCTTCGAAAATGTCCAAAATGATGAAAATAAAGAATAGAGGGAGAGAGAGAGAGAGAGGGGGGAGAGGGGGGGGGGGGAAGGGGGTGGAGATGAATATTATTGTGCTCCACTTCCCATTGAAAAAACATTGTTATCATCATCGTTATGAAGTTAAACTGGATTTGTGGGACCATTGAATGCACTACGAGTCACATGTTTTGATATAACCATTGTCAGAATTGAATGATGTTATCACCATCGTGCTTGGGTTTTATTTAGGCTAAAACCATTCGAATCAAAATATAAAATAACACTTGGGTATTATTACAACCATTGTTATTTGTCTTTTTTGTGACGTCACATAGGAAATATCATATGTTTTACTATCATCCTTATCTGTTTTTCAGGAAGAGTCGTTATTATTATTTAAACTAACGTTGTACTTTGTCATGTTTAAAGGACAAAACCCACCCCTAACACAAAGCTGATTTGAATAAAAAGAGAAATATCCTACAAGCATAACACTCAAGATTTAATCAAAATCGGATGTAAAATAAGAAAGTTATAATATTTTAAAGTTTCTCTTGATTTGACAAAACAGTTATATTCACAGCCTGGTAGGTATGCAAATGAGGAGACTGATGATGTCATCCACTCACTATTTCTTTTCTATGTTATTTTGATTTATGAAACATGAAATATTCTATTTTTCTCCTCATTGTTATGTGGGACAAAGTTTTATTCCTCCGTGAACATGTGGATTTATCATTGTTTTTAACATTTCATGGTTCAGTCAAGTTGGTACTTATCGGAAAAACTGTAAATATTGAAATATTGTAGTCAAACAAATAAAAACAAAATAAATAGCGAGGGAGGGATATCATCGACTGTCTCTTTCAGGGGCCGCGGAAGCGGGGGGGGGGGGGCTTCAGCCCCCCCCCCCCCACTTTTTTCCAAAGCCATGTACAAAAACGTAAAAATTACCATACGATTGTGATTTTTTGCATGGTCAGCCCCCCACTTTGAAAACCGTTCCGCGGCCCCTGTCTTTGCATTTCAATGAGTTGTGCTATAAATGTTTGTGAAAAATGAAAAAGTCACATACCTGTATGCTGTATTGCTTCTTTTCAGAATGAATTCACACACAGACGTGATTCAACTATCATCAGTGAATACATTATTTATGTATTCACTATGACATGAATGATGATTTAAATCAATAATCATAAACAATCATTGTAGGGGAAAAGAGTGAACAAAAAACTTCTGAAGGGAGATAAAACATGTTTTTGGCAATAATATGCTTAAAATCTGTCTTTCCCACGGGTTTGGCTTGTCAAGCATGATAATAAATTGAAGTTTTCAATACATCCATGCTTACTCCTATACAATGGTATGTTCCTTTCCTTTATTTTATTTTTTAAGAGGACGTAACGAATACAAGTTTTTAAATCATTTGACTGACGAAAATGCCGCCTCTTTAGAAGAATGTGTTAAAGAGCAGGAATGTCATCATTTAACATTAGTTTGTTGTTCTTTTCAAATCTAAATAAAACTCATTTCTGAAATGCTATATATCAACACGGTTAATTTGAAATAACGATTTATTTTTTCATCTCGTAAATTATCATCATTTCTGTTGTTGTTCATTTTGAAGATAAATTATTATTGAGTCCGCTGGGAAAAAAGGGCAATTGCTTGCGACTTGGTTCAACATTTCAGCTATCTACCTAGCAATTAGGTTTTAATTCTGCTCATGTGCACAAAGCATGATGGCGATTTCAGTGAGTTATGCAAATGGCATGATTACCAAATTAGAATTCAATTACCCGTATATAATGAAGGTAAAGATGTTTTGTCGTTACGCATATTTGTTGCTTTCCCGGTAATTTGCTAGTGGAATATACATTACATTTGGATGAATGAATGCAATATACGGCTTTGGGTATATCTCATATTCGTTTTCTTTCACATGTAAAGGATTTTAGATTTGACTATCAACGTGACTATACATCTTACCATCATTTTTTTTTTCAGAGGATCCACTTTCCAGAGAAATTATGTTACTGTTGAAAAATTGATTTAGATAGGCCCACTCTGGAAATTGGAAAATAAATGAATATGGAAAAAAAATCGAAAACTATAGACAAACAAACAGACAAATACACGACTGAACTGTAAAAAGAAATGTATATTAACACTAATGCACTCGCCTGCACCTAAGAGTGAGCATGCGCATATACTCAATGTTACGTGAACCAACACTCCTCTTCACCATCTGTTCTTGAGAACTTCTACATTGACTCGGGGAAATGTAAAACACTGATGTACAAGCTCGGGGCATATGCACCCCCACAGTTCAACGACAAATAAAAAAAAAATAAAACACACGCAAACTGAAGAAAGTTATGTAAAAAAAAAAAAAAGTGAAATAATATATTAGTTTCTGGATACAAAAAAAGGTGTTCACTACAAAAAGGGTAAAAATATTGGCCCCCTCATGACTTTTCTAAAATTAGCACCGAACTCGAATTTTGTTGTCGTCTGTATATCGGATGTGATTGTTAAGTTCAACGAGAGGTAAACAAATTGAAATATGACTTTGTATATCAAACCAAATTACCAAAATTATTTAGGTCCTTTTAATGTTGGTGTGTCAACCAAAGAATTAGGTCATTTTATCGTCTGCTGATGGGTGTGATATTAATGGCACGCCCACTCGTTGAGTTTTGTGTAGTCCTCTGCCTATTGGCGCGCACAATGACGGTAAAAGGATCAACTCAGCTGGCCACGCAAGGTGTGTTATTGTTATGATATGCAGGATGACAATAGTTCTTTTCAACTCACTCAGTTGGCAAACACAATTATGATTCTCTTGGAAGTAGGGTGGCTGTGATTCAGCAGTGATTTATAAACACTGCAGAAGGTCTCGTAAGTTGTATATAAGCGTCAGTGTATTTCTTCCTCAAAAATTTCTTTTTCTTATTGACGTTATGGACTTCAACGCACATAAGAACTTACGCTTTTCGTTCGATTGACATTCTCGTCTAGAAAACTTAAGTTGTAGAAGTTCATTTCTGCTATGAAATGAAGTTGACTTTACGACGTCCAAATATCTCTTTCGGAGTCTCAGAATGTCTGATTAGCTGTTTGATTTTAGAGGATTCATTGTTTGCCATTCGTCTATAACTTTGCCAGTGGTAGTTTTATCATTTTGAACGCCCATTAACCATGAACTAGGTCTGTCCTAATTAGTTTGGATCATAATTGATATGACAATTGATATCATCCTGATGTTCCTTTTGGACTGCTAGACTAAAAATATAAATACTAATCTCCAAGTACAAGCAAAGGTAAATATACATGTAGATATCAATTATTTTCGCATGATCCGAATTAAACACACTTATATAACCCCCTTTTATAATTTCATGATGTCATGCAAAGTATACCTGTAATTGGTATTGTATTTTCTACATTTTTGGTATGTATTTGAAAGTCATCGGAAGCTGAATTTCTTGTTATACCTGGATCAATAAAAATAATCGTGAACTACTGCAGATCCACCAATCCAATCCCCTGATATATTTTCATGATATCATGCATACCTGACTTTCTGTCGTAGCACTGACTTAACAGTGATTCAGGTCTTTTTTTTTTCAGATATGATTATGTCAGTTCTCCTCTATCTATCTGTTTTACATCAACAGTAGAATATAACGTTGTAACTACCATGGACCTATAGTAGGTTCATGATGGTAACTAGTCGTATGGGGCCGATAATGTATCCGGATGCCCTGATATATCTGCCGAGGTATGTTATCGACCATAGCCATATAAATTAGCCAGAAGATGATAGCTATACACCAGGCGTCAATAAAGTGCCTTGATAATCGGGAGCACAATCTTTTTTTTAAAGTACTTCGGACAGGGCGGATGGTGTGTGGAGTAGCCTGAACGGAAACTCTGTGACAAACTACTTCCGGTGCTAAAAAGTCAAAGGAGTATTATCAGGGTCAACTATTAAACATCAGTATGATGTACATGTATTACTGGATTGATCTACCTGTTAATTCAACACTGCATTTTTTAATTATGTGTTTAATTGGTTTTGCAATGACTAACATAATCAACATATTTACATATCATTGGTATAATTAATGGAAAACAAAACCAAAAAAGAGGTAATAACAGCAGTAATAACAAGCATTAAAAATAAAGAAAGTGACAATAAGAACATACATTTCAAAGCAAAGAAGATAAAAGATCAGCCAGCCAACACGTACTTTTAGTACCCGCGGTTAACCTGCAATCAATCAGGACCCTAAACCAGCGACGGACTCAATACACTTGTGTTGTTTAATTGAACAAGTCAATTTTCACAAGAGCTTAATTCTAGAAGCAACCTGATATTTTTTTTTCAATATAAATCGTTAGCCCGGATGTAATTGAAGGTTTTTTAACCAATAAAAGCGAATCCGGTTAAGGAATAATAGGCTGTTATTCCTTAGCGCGATCGCTCCGCTCCCGTGCTCAAGATTTTGGCCATGACAAATCCCTACGTTTAGCATAATTACAAATATTATATCTCCTCATGAGAGTATATGGTTTTGCTATGAATTGTATGATACCAATGACTTTAAATATGATTACAACTTTGATTACAAACCAAAACATCCTTTGAATACACTGGCGTGAATGGGGGGGGGGGTGGTCATACTATCCGAGCGTCTAAGTATGTGGAGGCGGGGGATACTTTGCCCCATAATTACACACCCCTTTAAAAATGATTCTGGTCCACCCCGGGGGGGGGGGGGGGGCAGTCAAATATATTGCTGTACACAAAAAAAAAACGCGTTTAAAGGGGTGTTTTTTTTTTCAGTTTTGGACGCGGGCCGCGCGTGCACTCGTTAAGGGTATAAAAAATACCGATTTTCAAAAAAGGGGTAGTTTTGAAAGACTGGTCAATGGTCAATCGCATTGTCAAACGGATTTAGGGTATGTTTTGTCCAAAGCTTTTTTTTAAGACTAGCCAAACGTTTTTAGGGTATTTTTTCCCCCAAGTTTTTTCCCCGGGGTCATAATCTGGCGACAACTTGTTTAGGGGCCAAAGTGTGTAAATAAAGCCCGCGAAAAACTTGTATAGGGGGTTATTTTGCACACAGAGAAAAACTCGTTGAAGGGGTGTTTGAAAATAATTTTGCCACGCGTACAGCAATACATTTGACTCCCCCCGGGTTCTGGTCATCTTTCTGTCTTCCTACTTTTAAAAATGTTCTCGCTCGCATATTGATATTTACTGTTATTCATTTCTTCATATCCTAAAAAATCCATTACGATATAGCCATCGAACAAATTCATGAAAGGCTGTGATGGTAGTATATAATGTACACATTAACTATACATACATACATTGCCCGTTATGTGATAATTACGCACCACTTGAAAGAGGATTTGGACATCATTTCGTCTTTCGACTATTGAAAATTTGCTCCCTCGCTTCGCTCGCTCGCATATTGATACTAACTGTAAACCATTACTTTATAACAATCCAAAAAAATTGTTATAGACCTTCACTGAAATATGGTAGTAATATGTACATCGTCAATTGTACCCCTTATACATAGCCCTTGATGCGGGGGTTTCCAACAAAGTTTGAATTTTCAGATCAATATATTGCTACCATCCCCCTACTGCTCGGACCGGATTTTAGCCAGTGTTTAGAACTTAGACTTTCTAATTATCGCGAGCAACAATGAGGTAGCTATTAGAAGGGTAATTAAACTGGTAATACCGATCAATAACAGTCTATTATTCCTAAACCGGATTCGCTTTTATTGGTTAAAAAGCCTTCATCAATTACATCCGGGCAAACGATTTATATTGAACTATCTTAGCCTATTGGTTATGAAAGAAATTAATGTGGTGAGATGCGAAATTAACTAAGCAAACTGGAGTAACTAATATTAATAAATAACAGAATCTTTAGTATTAATTTTCTTCTACCATGTCTACTGTTTCTGTTAGGTGATGCTTCGTTACTAGCAACATCCAGGAAACTTAATCTGTAGTAGTATAGTTGTTATTGTTGCTTGTGGTGTGTGTGGGGGGGGGGGGGTCGGTGTGGTGGTGGTATGAGGTAGAAGAGGTATAAGGGCATGCAGAACATGATTTACGAAAATGGAGCAAGTAAACGGTAAATTCATGGTCATGATAACACGGCTTAATAATTACGAATGATAACGCTATAAATTACAAATTTCTTATCATAAAGTATTCATCGCCATGATCGCTGTTGCTTTTTGCGTGTGTGTTTGGGGGGGGGGGCTATAGGAGTTAGAATGTTGCTATTTTGTTTAGTCATGCACAACTCCAGCGATCATACTACCAGTGAGAGAAATATCTAAATATAGAAAATATTCAGCACTTTGACAGAGTCACCGGAAAAAATACTGAAATAGAATTACGGAAAATGTAACGCGTGCTAAATGTTGACTCAGATCATAGGGTTACAGTTGGTAATAGGTCTCTAATGGATATCCGAGCTTTTTGAACAGTCCTTTTGGTTCCAGATTGTCATAAGAGTTTCTAATATTTCAGAGGTTGGAAGGACCGTAAAAGAAGGTAAAATTATCATCCTGTAAACGGTTTAATGTTTTATTGATATTCAATGTGCACATATATTTAGACAATTGATGAGTTTTAATTCAAATTATATAATTCCCGAAACAACAGATAATGATCAAATGAACTGAAGCTAAGTGATGTAGTTTACTGCGTATTAATTCATTATATTCCAACGAATTTGTTCCACTAACATTAATCACCTTGAATGTTATTTAATAATTGATAACAACTATGGATAATGAAGTGGTGGAAATTCGGGATGATCCAGATTATCATCAATGGAATCATTAACGGATGGGACGAAGTCTATAGTTTCGTAATTAATTATACAACTCCCAAGAATGTTCTGTAATCTGATTGGTCAAAATCGGATCACATGATATTCAGCGAATTGCACTATTGCATCCAAACTGCACTATCCTGCACTCTGACGTCATACCAAATGCACCATCCTGACGTCAGAGTGCAGGATAGTGCGAGTTCTGAAATTATCTAGAATTTAGATCAAATATAGCATTCGGGGCAACTCAGTAACATAGGTGAGGGGGGAGGGTTGTATAAAACAAACAATACACGCATTCTTGCGCATAGAGGACCTAAATAATGAACTCTGTGCATGTGCTCGACTCGCCAAATGGATATACTGCACTCGGCCTTACTACCTCCATGGTCCTACGGACCTCGGTGCGGTATATCCATTGGCTCTTCTCGCACATCGTTCATTATTTGGCCCTGCATGCACGCGCTTACGTGCATCATTTTGTATAATATTGTGTGGAAGAAAAAGTTAAAAGTAAAACTCTATTTCGTCGAACTTTGTTAACAGTAATTCAAAGGTTGGATTTCCCCTTTTTCAAGTTCCTGGTTAAAATTGGAAAACGCATTTTCTACTGAACTGTTTCACTTTTATTTTATTTTTCCGAAACTGAGAACAACACTTCCCTGTGTTTTTCCAATTGATTTATTTCATTCTTCGGTTAACTATATAAAAATGTTTAGGCATAAGCTTAAGATAATTGACATTAAGTTTAGATATAGTATTACTGGAGGGAAGGGAGTCAGTTGCTTTCTATAACAAAATCTAAACTCAAATATATGCACATTACGAACAACCAGACACTACAGCCGAGGCAGGCATGGGGCAGGAGAGGATGCCTATTTCATTTGCCAAACTTTCAGACGAAAGAGAAGATAAGTAAGAGTCGAAGGGAAAGAAGAAGAATGAAAGAAATAAGGAAGATGAAAATTAACAAGAAAAAGGAGGAAAGACAAAATATTTAGGATGGGAAAATGGATTCGAAAACTGATATCCCTATCTCTTATCAACGCCCTCCATAACACCTCGCACGTTAAAAAGGGTATTCTTTGCATGATATTGTGGGTGTGACATCGTATTTTGATTAGTGTGATCGAGGTGGGACAAGATGATTTGAAGTGAAGACAGGGGAGAGTTTCATGAAAGGATCAAGGAAAGTTGTCCACGGAAGCTTAAAAGTGCCCCCAGAAGACGAGAAAAAAAAAAGAGTCAAGATGACAAGAAGACGAGGAAAGAAGACAAGAAGACGAGATCCTCGATCTTGTCAAGTCAATTTATTTAATATGAGAAGACGAGAAGACAAGATCCTCAATCTCGTCAAGTCGACGTCGTCAGGACGATAAAAAATAAGAAGACAATATCCCCAATCTCATCAAGTCTACTTTGTCAGGAAGAGAAGATAAGCAAGATCCTCAATCTCGCCAAGTCGACTAAACTAGGCTGCTAGGACGAGAAGATAATAAAACAAGATACAGAATATTGTCAAGTCAACTTCGTCAGGACGAGAAGAGAAGAAGACGAGAACCATGATCTCGTCAAGTCGATTTATTTAGGACGAGAAGAGAAAAAGACAAGATCCTCAATCTCGTCAAATCGTCTTCGTCAGGACGGGAAGTCAAGAAGACGAGATCCATGATCTCGTCAGGTCGACTTACTTAGGACGAGAAGACAAGAAGAAAAGATCATCAATCTCGTCAAGACGGCTTTGTCAGGACGAGAAGACAAGCTGACGAGTTGTTGAAACTCGACAAGTCAACTTGTTGGTGCCAAGAATACAAGATGGCTATTCGCGATAGACTATAATTCAGTAGTTTCGTTTAATTTTGTGGTTGTCCATATTTCTGAAGTTGTCTCTTTATATTTCCAACACTTTTGCTTTTTCTGCGTGAACCTGGTCAAAAACCAGGGGAAATGAGAGAAAGAGTGAGAAAGAAAGAGAAACGCAGTAGGGGGAGAAGAAATCATTGTATGTGATATTTAATAATAATAATAATAATAATATACAGTTCTTGTATAGCGCATATCACATTATGAATAATGTCTCTATGTGCTTCCAAAGGACTTGGATATTATTACCCCAGCTGTAGCTTGGCAGCCGTAATTACTAAGATTACAGCGCACACGCATTTCGAGGAATAAATTCCTGCCAGGTACCCATTCACCTCACCTGGGTTGAGTGCAGCACAGTTTGTCTGTGTGAGATGTCATATAGATTAAATATATACTCTAATGCATTATCATCTATGTAAAGGACATAAAGATTATGAAGATAAAAGAATGATGGTGAAAAGTTTCGATACCAATGTGGATTAATTTCTTGCTGAAGGATGGGATTCGAACCCACGACCCTCTGTTTCAAAGTCAGAAGACTAATGTCTTTTCGTCCTGACAATGTCGACTTGACGAGATTGAGGATCTTGTGTTCTTGTCCTAAGTAAGTCGACTTGACGATATCCTGGATCACGTCTTCTTGACTTCCCGTCCTGACGAAGACGATTTGACGAGATTGAGGATCTTGCCTCTTTCTCTTCTCGTCCTAAATAAATCGACTTGACGAGATCATGGATCCCGTCTTCTTCTCTTCTCGTCCTGACGAAGTTGACTAGACAAGATTATGTGTCTTGTTTTCTTATTTTTTCGTCCTAGTTTAGTCGACTTGACGAGATTGAGGATCTTGTCTTCTCGTCTTCTCATTATAAATAAATTGACTTGACATGATCGATGATCTCGTCTTCTTTCCTTGTCTTTTTGTCATCTTGACTCCTTTTCTCGCCTTCTCATCTCGTCTTCTGGGGGCTCTTTTAAGCTTCCGTAGTACGTACGTTGTCAGATCGGACAAAAGTGTTGATGAAATGCTTCCCAGACATCTCTGTTTAATCTTCCTTCCCTCTCTCCTTTATTATCTCCTTAAAATCTCACTGGTTCTTTAAAAGGCCCTACCCAGAGATAATACATTTAGTATTAAAACTATGTGCAAGTGTAATATTCTTTTTCTTTATCTCGTTCAAATCATATGATTTTGTATTACAAACTTCAAAGTAAACAAAACAAGACAAGACATAAAAACCGCATAGAGATTGTTTGATTATCCAGTGTTTAATTTCTCAAGATACTGTGATCGCTAATTGAAGACAAGAAAATTGTATTCTGGTTGATGAGATATACTTAACACAAGATCCCATTTAATCAGCAACACGCTAAGAGATAAGAGCATGTGAATCATTTTAAATGTACATAGTGCAACCCCTTAGTTATGTTATAATGTAAATTTACAAACATAACGATTAATCCCTAAATAGACTGGGCTATATATTTCGACTGATTCAGCCCCCCCCCCCCCCCTTATGATCTCGGCCGTCGATCGCGCCATTGCGACGAAGGCAGAAAAGGGAAGAATATTGAACGGGCCAAGTTCTAGGCTGTTCATTGATAGTATGAAGTCCATATCATCAAAACACACACGTACCCCCCCCCCCCCCGGCTTTGGGATTGGGGAACTTTTTCAGGGAATTTATTCTTTTATGCATATAACGTAATTTAGCTATCTATTGACGCTAAAATGTCATACAAAAATACCAGGGGTCGTTTCTTAAAGCTGTTCGTAAGTTAAGAGAAACTTTAAGAACGAATGGTGATCCTTTCTTGTTGTAAATGGTAACACACCAAAATGCTCATTGGCGATGGTTTAGCGCGTTAGAAAGGATCGCCGGTCGTTCTTAAATTCTCTCTTAATTTGCGAACATACTCCCTATGTAATAAGTGCAAACATTGACTGGCTTTCTGTATCATCACAATACACTCCATAAACACTCCTCGGTTGTTCATTGGCCTACTATGTGTGTTTCACTCTGTTTTTATACTGTGTACACTATGACAATGTGATTGTTGTAACGACATCAGTCAAACTGCCACGCCCACCCAAAACGACGTCACAATTATGTTTTCATTTTGATCATAACGATGATTTTGCTTTTCCAATTTCCTGTATGGGTACTAGTCTAGTCACTTTCTAAATAGGTTTGCTTTTCTATAATGACGATGCGTCTAAGAAATAATCATTGGTATTATTTGTATGTATATAATATATAGTCATGAAGGCAGTAGGTATTTTGTCAGAATATAGATAGAATAAGTGAATGAGCAGGTCTATTTTGGAGGTCCTTGTTTCGGCGACAGGTGTGTGTGTGTGTTCTCTTCCAGATAAATGTGATTGTAAATTGTGTATTTGAGTTGGACATGGGTGTTTGAAGAATACATCTTGGTGGGTTGTTTCTTCATGCTCCAAATTCTAGCCATGTTTTTTTTTGTTCTTAAGAATTCATTTAATCATTTAGCTTCCATGGCAATTCTTTTACACCATCAAAGCGAGAACTCCGATTAGAATTTAACTTACATTATACTTAATCAGTTCTGTTTAATGAATCATTTTCTAAAGATGATAAAATAAAAGATAAATGAGAAAATCGTGACTCCAGACGTAGTACTCTTTCACATCAGTATATTTACATCATTATATGCCATTATTTGATTTGATTCTCTTGAAGGTGTAATTTACAGTAACTATCTCTACATATATATCTTTTCGTTGCCAGACAATGGAGACCGGTACGATGCCTTTGATTGTGATCAACCAGACATGGACTTCGACGTCGGCGACCACGGCAATTGGGAACGACGGTCGAAATTTCGTGTTCAATGACCCAGTCCAGCGAATCATCCTGGCGGTCATTTTCATCATCGCCTTCTTCGTTGGTTTTACCGGTAATGGATTGACGATGTTAGCCGTGGGACTCAGTAGGAAACTGAGGACGATCACCAACGTCTTCGTGGTCAACCTGGCCATCGCTGATCTCCTTACATGTTGTGTCCTGCCGTGGAATACCGTTGCGTTATTAAGTTTCAGTGGATGGCCGCTGCCTGACTGGGTATGTGCAGGTGCTGCTCTGGTACTGTATACGTGTGGTGGATGTAGTCTTTATAGTCTAGCTACCATAGCAATTAACCGATATATCATTATCACCAGACCACTTAGAACATATCGTGCCATCTATACCAAGAGGAATATTGCTATCATCTTGACAATATGTTGGTTGGTGCCCTTCTCTGTATCATTGATCCCTCCTTTGTGTGGACTAGGTGAGCTTGGTTATGCTGTAAAATACAAGACATGCTCTCACAAGACAACCCACCCGTTATCAGATTACTATAGTATGCTCCAGGCAGCCGTCTTGTATCCAGTACCCCTCATCATCATCGTCGTATGCTACGTTAAAATCTTCAATCACACCCGACGTCATATGAAGACGATGACGATGTCCGAATCATCCGACACATCGGTTTCGAACACAAAGCGTTCATCACCTAACGGCACTCCGCATAACGAAAGTAAGTCTGTTAGGAAGAGGCTTAATAAGCGCCAAGTCGAAATCACTAAAAATATGTTATTTGTGGTGTGCGCGTTTGGTCTATGCGCATCACCATACTGTGTTTCACTCATGATTCCACCAAGTGATCCAGCTATCCCTTGGACAGCCGCCATCTTGCTTTTTAATAGTTGTGTGAATCCGTTCATCTATGCTACTAAACATCCCTATTTCAAGCAAGTATTCGGGTTCATGTTGAAATGCCAATGTACGAAGATCCCTGAGCAAGCTAGTATAATCAGAACAATATCATCAATGCATTCTTCTTATCGATCGACGAGGAGGAAAAATAGAAAGTCTGCTACTCAAAGTTGCACAAGTAACTCGGCGACAGAAGTTGCCGTCTAACATGTCTTTTATGAAATAGTATTTCATCGGTATGCAATCATTATTAAGTGACAAGCTTACTGAATATAGCCCTGAGAATGAATATTATAATCATGATAATGGAGCGTTGAACACGCTGTCTCACAACTTTTCATATTAATGATGGGTTAATTAATGTAGCCTACTCATCTTGCTTATTACAGTGAGAAACACGAGACCTGAGATTTTTTTTACAGCATGCATTTAACTTGTTTTCCACTGCCTTAATTGTAATAATCATTTTTTAATTCCAAAAGGAGCTTAATCCACATGTTTACCGTTTTTCTGTAAATTAAGTATTTTTTATTCACAACTCTCCCTTATCTACCGCTGTTGTGATATGTTTTATCATCATCTTATATTAATCAAGACATGTTTTTACAGGTCAAGTCCACCCCCTAAAAAGGATGATTCGAATCAAAAGAGAAAAATCAAACAAGCATAATGCTGAAAAATTAATCAACATCGGATTTAAAATAAGAAAGTTATGATATTTTGGAATTTGAAAGACTCGATGATGTCCCTAACACATCATTTCTTTTGTTCGAATTATACAACTTTTCATTTTTTTACAGATTTGACAATAAAGACAAACTTGACTGAACCACAAAATGTTCAAACAATGGTAATACCACATGTTCAGGGGGGGATAAAAAATGTTTGTATGACAATGAGCAAAATTGAAATATTTTATGTAATAAAATACAAAGGAAATGGTGAGTGGGTGACCGGTGACGTCATCAGTTTCCTCATTTATATTTGGATGTGCATATCTGTTTTGTGAAATTAAGAGAAATTTTGAAATGCAATAACTTTCTTATTTTACACCCGATTTTGATGAAATTTTCAATGTTATGCTTGTTGGATTTTTTTCTTTTTATTCAAATCAACCTTTTGTTGGAATGGACTTGTCCTTTAAAGATCTAGCACTCAATATCCATGGATTTGGCTCCTTTTGGAAAAAATTCTTAGTGAGATGTCCAATTTTGCAAATTCAAACATGTTTAAGAATGGAATTGGACAAGAAACACATTAATATTTCTAGCACAGTACATTTTTATATCTTTTTCTGATGTTTATCTATTGAGAATAAAGCATGATATTTTCTCCAGAAGGTGCGAAATCCAAAAACATTAATGAAAATAGTAAAATTCCGTTATTAAATCTGCACTGTTTGTGTGAACCTGTACCCACAACATGTACTTACAAATCTGAATGCATAACTTTAGGTAAAGTGGTAAAATATTAAACTTCCATGTAGTGGATTTTGTTCCTTTTGGAATAAAACTCAAATTTGCCAACCTTTCCCAAAATATTTTCAAATATGATGGTGCATTTGATTTCCACTTCTAAGATAAACATTTATTAAAAAAAAAAACATTTTGGTCAGAAGTGGATTTAGCTCCCTTTGGAATCAAGCTTTTCGACATAAATTAGCAATGTATTTTTATACGTGCACATATAATCATTTCTGTCAGAAGCGAGAAAAATAAGAGATAAATATATAGACCTCTTGCTCTTAGGTTGTAAGCAGGTCTTACAACACATTCCAAACGATATCTTGGCAGCCAACTGTGACTTGGACAAAATGTCAGACTCGAGTCAAATAATTTTATATTCTTGTAATTATTTTCACATTGTTTGACCCTTTGTTGGAATATATTGCATTAAAGAACTTTAATCACATTCAGATGGGGGGGGGGGGCGCGAAGCGGCCGCAACACCTCCATCCCCATGGCTGCGCAAAAGAGAAAAAAAAAGAGGAAAAGAAGAAGAAAAAGGGAAAGAGAACATAAGTAATTAGAAGAGGAATCAGCGTTAAAAGGGTTCCTTCACGTAAGTATATTAGAATGTGTAAGAATAAATCTATAGTCAAAACTTTGATTTTTATTTCTCTTAAAGGAATACCCCTAAAAAAACAACGAAAAATCATGTTTTGAGCGGCCGATGTGAAAATGTGGATGGAAATATTTTTCCGCCCCCCACCTATTCGCGAAAGCTGGATCCGCCCCTGTTTAATTAATGTTTATTTCAATTGTTAATATAATTTGCCACTGTGCGCGCGCACACACACACACACACAAATCCTACATCTTGTTTTACTGCGCCGAAAAACAAGCCATGCAAGCGTGGACATCTTGTCATGAACGTATTCTTTATGTAAAACTGTAAGGCTGAAAACATTTGTTTTTATTTTGTATCATAATTATCAATAATATATCTGTCATTGATCTACAAAGTTGTATGCATGTAATAATGTATATATTACTAAGTTGGGTATCAACTTAATCAACCCATGTGGGCTGATTCAGATTGTCAATACGGATAAAGAAGCTCGAGAGCATATGGGCAGCGTTTCATCAACATTTCTTATTTGACAAGTTGTCATATTTGACAATTTTTCTTGATTTTGAATGGATAAGATACACTGTTCTTTTGGTTACTGTCTGATAAACAATGTTTAACGGATAAGCATCTCACAAATACTTTCATTGAAACGCTCACCCTAGAATAAACTTTGGAAATGAAATCTTGATCTGATCCAGAAGCAACTTTGCTTGTTGGATTATTTCAGGGATGGTCATGTCATAAATGAGCTTCTCTCAACATCAATATTGTGGTCAAAAACTTTTATCTACTTCTTGACTATATAGAGCGCTCCACAATAATTGATGAAAGTTTGCCCACAATGACAGAAGCTACGAACTATCTCTGAGAGAGGAATGTGTTTTTTAGTTGCGATTATTACGTTGTTCGGCAGAGGTGGATATCCTTTTTAATTTTATTTTGAATTATGTATAATCATGGCAATGGCTAGAGGGCTATATCAACTATTTTTGTTACTGCCGATTATGTAGTTAACGCAGAACGCTTTAGGGAACATAGCGAATGTATTGTCAACTGCCCTTAACGACAATAGAGTCTTTGCGATGGTCAGTGGATCGTAGGAGCAGTTTTGTCCGTGACTCTGGACAAACGACATATTTGCAATTTTTCGTCAGTTTGGAAACGTAGGATGAAACTGCTGTTCCGGTTCCGACCAAGACCTCTCAGTTTTTCATTGTGGTTTGACTTGTATTTTCAATGCATTTGCTATATATTCATATTCTAGGCTTCGTTCTGCGGGTTTACCCTGATAGCTATCGGTGACAAAACTTTTCAGAATAAAGTTTATTTTAAAGCATTCAAAATGGTTGTTTCGCTTTACTTTTTTTTTAAGGCTAACCTGTAAGCAATATAAATCTGTTCAATCTTAAAGGTAAAGTCCACCCCATGAAAATGTTGATTTGAATAAAGAGGGAAATATCTAACAAGCATATCAACGCTGAAAATTTCATCAAAATTGGATGTAAAATAAGAAAGTCATGACATTTTTAAGTTTCGCTTATTTTTCTCAAAAAAGTTATGCACAACTCAGTGATATGCGAGAGAAATGAGAGAGTTGATGATGTCCACCACTCACTATTTCTTTTGTTCTTTGCTGTTTGAATTATACAATATTTCAATTTTTACAGAATTGACAATAATGTAAAACTTGACTGAACCACATTGAATGTTAAACAATGTTAATTCCACACGTTCAGTGAGGAATTAAACTCGATTTCACATGACAAGGGAAGAAAATAAGAATATTTCATAATAGAATACAAAAAAAAATGGTGTGTAACATAATCAGTTCCCTCATTTGCATATACCGACCAGGATGTGCATATAACTGTTGTGTGAAATTTTGCAAAATTTTGAAATGTCATAGCTTTCTTATTTTACATCGGATTTTGATGAAATTTTCAGTATTATGCTTAAATTTGGATTTTCTCTTTTTATTCAAATTAACTTTTTGTTGGGGTGGACTTGTCCTTTAAAACGACATTTTGTCAATTCATTGTAACATGTATTGGGCACTGTATAATATATGCACAATAAATGAGTACAATGTTTTTGAATTGGTCAAATAATTTAAGTCCTATACCGTCCGACGGAGATGAAAACTCTTGCGAGTCGAGTAAACCAAATATAGGGCCTATTAAGGCCACCGCACACCTTACGACTGTTTGCGATCCGATTTTGGAACAAATCGCATTTTGCTCATTTTCTGAATAAGTGAATGGAACATGTCATAACCATTTTGTAAGATTGTAAGCCTTTATTTTGGAGTAAAGGCCAAATTAGTTTCAAATCGTAGCCAATCGTCCGACTGCTAAGACGTCATTACGACTAGATATTAAATTTACTTTTATTCTAAGAAGAATGACAGCATAGTCACAGATTTGAACATAGGGATTTGTACGATGATTTCGAATATTACACAGTAAGATATTCCAAGTCTCAATATTAGCATCAAATTCTACTACGTTTTATTCCAAAATTGAGTCGCAGACCAATCGCAAGGTGTGCGGTCGCCTTGACGCACCAGGCCCTATATCAGTATTAAAAGTAAAAAAAAAAGTCGTTGACAGTTCTCCCCCTCGAGAGAGAAAAGCGTATGAAGAGAGAGAGAGAGAGAGAGGGCGAGAAAAACAAAAGTGTCGCCCAATGTGGGGCTCGAACCCACGACCCTGGGATTAAGCTGCTCGGCTTGTAACTCGTTCCAGAAAGCACGACAACATCACCCCTATCCTCCGTTCTCTTCACTGGCTTCCTGTCTCTGCACGTATCATCTTCAAAATCTTGATTCTAACTTACAAAACCCAACATGGTCAAGCCCCTTCTTATATTACCGACCTTCTCTCACCCAGGATCCCGACAACCTCCGTTCGACTCCGATCTTCCACACATCTTCATCTGCAACTGGCCCAAGGACCCAGAGCTCGGACAAGGTATGGGAACCGAGCATTTAGTGTTGTTGCTCCAAAGCTTTGGAATGACCTTCCCATAGAATTGAGGGATGCCCCGTCATTCGAATCATTCAAAGCTTCTCTCAAAACTTACCTATACAATTCTTCCTTTAAGTTTTAAGTTAATTTTGTCAATATCAAACGATTATTCCTAATTTATTTCTTGTTTGTTTATGTGTGTTATACTGTTCAATGTTATTGATGTATGCTACTTAATCGTGTTGTAAAGCGCTTAGAAACACCATGTATTAAGCGCTATATAAATACAATGTATTATTATTATTATTATTATTAAGAGTCCCATGCTCTACCGACTGAGCTAACCGGGCATTCATGCGGTGCTTGATGTACTGATAAAACAATTTGAATCAGAATTTGGTGTGATTTTTTTTTATTTCGGCAGAGTCCATTTAATACAAAGTCATTGATATTCAGGGATGTCGATTTTTATTTTCACTTTTTAAGTTGGACGGGGGTGAGGAGGGCGACATTATCATGCAATATAGCGACAGAGGGACATGATTTAAAGTCACCAGTCAACCAATCAATTACAAAAATGCATGTAATATTTTCGATTAACAAAGTACAAATTAAGAATTGAGGTATCTCGTCAACATTCTAAACCCATCATGGGAAAGACCATTTGAAACACATTATCACCCTACAAAAGTTTGATGGACTTTGTACATCACGTAATTGGAGGTGAATAATAACTTATTGAATTCTGACTCTCATTGCTGGTCCAGTCATTTTTTTATGTAGAAATTTGCTCTGTGCCTTTATTGCTTAAGTATCTGTATATCAATCGTAGAGAAAGATTGTAAACGTTGGAAATGGAAATAAATGAAAATGAAATTTACAAAGCGCGGGATTGGGGGGAGGAGGGGGGGGGGTGGAATAGGCTCATCAATCAGGGCTCTGAACGATTGTTTTGCTGGGGGTGCTGAATTAAATGTTTTTAACACAAAATAGTGGCCATTTTCATAACATTTTTCCAATTTGACTTACCTATCATAATTCCAAGGGATGCTGCCTAATACATGCAGCACCCACTGGGGAAAATCTTGAGGGTACTTCAGACTAATCAGGGCGGCTCAAAGGGATACTCCATACTGAAATTAATATGATTTGAACCACTGGCGTAAATCCGTGTTGATGGGTGGGGGGATGACTGAAATATTTTGGCTTTTTTTTTTGCAGTCATGTTTTTAGATATGCAAGGAATTGTCTTGATATGTACCGTGGGTCACGGCATTGGGGAGGGGGCACCAGCAAAATGTTTGAATCACTGAGTGAGCGCGCTCAGTTGCCAGTTATTCTGACCTAATAGAGACATTTTCTGGACAATGTCATTAAACGGATATGCATCTCACTGATCAAATAATGCGAGCGCGAAGCGCGAGCTGAATTTTTTTTATACTCACACCTAAAAAGAGACATTATAATCAAATTTGTGTAATCATGATAGGTACCTGTCTCGCTAAACAATACGAGCGCGAAGCGCGAGCTGAAGTTTTCGTATATTTTTACCCCAAACAGCGAGAAGAGTATGCATATCTCACCATAGTCATCTAATGCGAGTGCCAAGCGCTTGCTGGTTTATAAGAATTACATCTGAACACATGAAACACTTTTTGTAGTCATTGCAATCATGATTATCATACGCATCTCACTAATCAAATATTGCGAGCGCGAAGCGCGAGCTGAAAATTTAGATAATTCAGACCTGAAGTGGGGCATTCTAAGGTTTCTTTGTAGGAATTAACTAGGACTATCCGTAATTCAATATCCAAATGATGCGAGCGCGAAGCGCGAGCTGAACATTTTTGATATTCAGATCAGAAGGGACATTTTAAGGACTGATATTATGAATTTATGAAGAGCAGACATATTTCACCAATCCACTAATGCGAACGTAATCACGGACAGAAAATGTTTCATATATAAGAAGACCTTAACATGGGGCAATCAATTTTTGAGTCATGAAAAAGAAGCATATGTCATTACATAAAACAATGATAACTCAAGTGCTAGGAAATATATTTTGTTTATATTGACTTGAAAACGGGATGTTTCAGTACAACAGGATTATATATCTCGTTAGCAGACAATACAAGCACCAGGAACAATGAAGACGTAGGCCCTGGGCAAATTATGTTTCATGAAGTTATGATAAAAAAATTTCTTATGTAATGCAACATAACATAATTATAATATAACATTATAATGAATAATATTTTCTTCTTTCCCACTATACGCTTCTCTTCATTTCTCCCTCTTTTCTCCTTTTCCCCTTTTCCCCGTTTTTTTTTTGGTCAGCCGATTGGGAGGGCACGTGCCCCCATGCCCCCCCCGTAGTTACGCCACTGTATGTCCATATGGCAAATACCCCTCCAATATTATCATCTTTTTTACCTCATGATGGTTTAATGGTTTTATTAGAGATTACATTAAAAAAAAATTGACATTCCATCTTAATCCCTTCCCAAAGACACCAACATTGATGAATTGGAAGAAACGGGAGTTTCTCTTCAATGTTATGATAAGGACAGAAGTATTTCGTTTGGAAATGGTGAACTGGCTCTTTATTTGCATGTTATGATTCAATAATATTGTTTTATTTGTTAAGCGGTATTTCAGGAAGAATTTTCACCAATAAAACAATTATCTCTTGTGATGTTTTTTTTTTTCATTTCTTTCGTAAAAAGTGGGGGGGGGGGGATGTTTGTACAGGCCATCCCCCCCTCCTCGAAAAGTGGGGGGGGGGGATATATCCCCCATCCCCCCCCCGGGATTTACGCCAGTGATTTGAACAGATACAGTACAAAGAAAGGTACAATACACTGGAGATTTTTTTAAATCAAAATCGGACAAGGAAAAACAAAATTATGACGTTTGTAAAACTTTACAATATCTCGAAAAAAATAACAGCTCTCTGCGTGTCCTCGGGAACATGCAATGAACAAGCTGATGATGTCATATCCCCAATTATTCTTTTGTATTTTATTATAAGAAATCATATTCAGATTGTTCCACTTCGAATTAAAAAGAAAATGGATTGACAACTGATTTATTGCATAAGATATTTGTTGATGCAACTTATTTTTTTTGAAGGGAGACATAAAACACTCACATGAATGAAAATATAAATTATTATGATTTCATGTAATAACATTAGGGGAAATGAAAGCGGGAACGTGATAACATTAGCCATCTGCTGAATAATCATGGCGTCGTGCGTATAAGTGTTTTCACAAAACATTGCTAAACTTTACAAGTCAATAACTTCGTTATTTTCATAAGATCTTGATGAAATTTTCAGCGTTTTGCTTTTCTCTATTATTTTATTAAAACACAATTATTTTCAGCCCGGAGTATCCCTTTAAATGGTAAGATTCGAAAGTGAAATACAACATAACCTTTTCCTCAATTGAATGTTTAAATTAATGAATATACAGGGTATTCCTTTCTTTCTCTTTAAATTCAACTACTTTAATTGTCGAAAATGAAAAGTGACAGTTATCGCTGGCCAACAAAATTGCTGCCGGATATATGGACTCCGGTTTCAAGAATTACCGGAATATCCGAATGGATTGGATAATGATACAGGTCGGTAGCGTTTCCTTCCTTTTTACTTTAACCCACCATATCAACATTCCATTTCTTATTCAAATTTCTCCTTTTTTGTCTTTGCAAATTGACCCTCTTGTGAAGAGTTCACAATATTTCGTTACGTCAAACTTTCTCTTTCACCTTCTCATTTATTACCCCCCTTTTACAGCTCGCTCATTGTAGAACTATTTCACCGACATAATGCAAACTTTGTAAATCCTGGTCCGAATTTGATGAAATTTTTATTGTTTGCTTTGTCTGATTTTACTCTATCTGTTTAAATCACAGAGGCTATATAGTGCGGTATGGGTGTGTAATCCCGTATTTTTTGCCAAAATTGATTTTTGTTTGTTTTGGCTTCAAAAAGGTCCCTTTAGAGCAAAAATGATGGGGTTCAAATTTTCAGATCCCTCCTTCCCTTCGTTGGGGTCCTTTTTGGCGCCATATTGGCCTGTACAAAGCCCAATAGGATTGTTGTATATTATTGTTTTGAACTGTATCATTATGTACTATTCCAATCTCTCTTCCTCGATCCTATCTATCTAATGCTTTTTCGTTTCTTCCTTTCTCTCACTCTTCCCCTCTCTCACTTCTTTTTTCCCTCTATTTATCTCTTTCTCTCACTATCTCTTTCTATCTTACCGTGTACCATGTGAATGCATCCATCGTTGTTTGAATTTATGTGTAATGTATTTATTTAATGTTATAATCGTTTTATTACTGTATCGAATAGTAATATAATAATGTATTATGATTGTAATGTATAATGTACTCTCATTTATGTATCATGTAATAATGTAAATTTAACCTGCCGGCCAACCTGATGGGCTCACAGGCCTAATTCATTTCCCATAGACTCGTGTGTTAAAGTGGCACTTAAAGAATTCATAAAAAATAAGGAGGAAATTCGAGGGTTGAATGTTTACTACCTATGGATAGGATAAATCTCTGACATTCCATATCTGACCAGAAAAGGGTATCTCGACCGGCTCATTTTAAAAATAAATCAGCATTTATGAAGACTACACCTGACGGGACCAAATTCATCACTTGAGAGAGTAAAATGACCCTAATTCTTCCGCCAGTAAAAATATAGTTCCATAGTGGTGATATATCTTTCCAATTTGGAAAAAGTAAGTTCAGTAGGTAACCTCCCTAAAATCAGTGTTAGATTGTTAGTCACATTCATTCATTTTTGTCAATCAGCAATATCAAATTTAAAAATTGAACAATGGGTTGGCTCGAATAAATGGGTGACTTTAACGACTTCTCCACAACTGAGGTTGAACAACATGCCTTGTTGTCCCAAGTTGTAAAGAACGCTACCCGTGGGTCAGCTATTCTTGACAAGATATTGACAAACCTGACTGGATATTACCATGACCCAGTCATCTCTGCTCCCATTGCATCCAGTGACCATGCTGTAATAACTTACCTTCCTGTTGAAGCCATCCCGAGAAGGACTTCACGGAAAGTTTCTCTACGTCCTTTTCGTGAATCATCAGTGCGTTCTTTTGGTCAGTGGGTGACGCACATGGATTGGTCTTTACTTCATGGATGCGCCGATACTAATGACAAGGTTGAACAACTCCAGGATCTGCTCAACACTCAATATAGACGACACTTTCAGTTGGTAACCTTCAAGCAACGGCCGAACGACAAGCCATGGATGAATAGCCGAATTCGCAGTCTCATCGTTAAGCGAGATAGAGCTTTCAAACAGAAAGCCGATTCCTACAAGTCTCTACGAAACGAAGTTCAAAGAGCCATAAGATCATCTAAAGCAAATTTCTACAAAACTAAGGTTGCTAATTTGATGGACTCCGAACCAGGGAAATGGCATCAGCAGATTCGCACCCTGAGTGGACTCCGCAAACAAGAAGCACCCCTCTTTGCTGGTGATATATCTCCACTAGATTTGGCCAATGACTTGAACTCATTCTTTTCTGGAATCTGCTCAAGGCTTCCTCCTTTGGACACTTCTAAACTGAGTGCTTACTTACCAGCACCAGTTTCACCACCGGTAATCCAACGTTATGAAGTGTATAAACGCCTGAGGCAGCTGAATACATCTAAAGCCGGGCATCCAGCTGATTGTCCAACACGTCTCCTGAAGGAATTTGCTTTTGAGATATCTGAGCCATTAACTGAAATCTTCAATGAGTGTCTTGACAAAGGTTACTTTCCGACGCTATGGAAGAGAGCATCGGTGTGCCCAATACCTAAGGGTCCTCGGGTCACCGACTTTGACCAACTTAGACCGATTTCAATAACACCTATCATTGCCCGACTGTTTGAAGGATTCCTCGCAGGATGGATCATGGATGACATTTATCATACTGTCGATCACAAACAGTTTGGCAATATGAAGGGAAGTTCTCTGAATCACTACCTAATCAGCATGCTTGATACCATAGTCAAGGGCCTTGATCAGCAAGGACGTATCGCCAATTTGTGTGCTATTGACTTTCGCAAGGCTTTTGACCATATCAACCATACAATTTTGATCGAAAAACTGATTAGAATTGGTGTTGATCGATCTATCATTCCAACGATATGTGACTTTTTGTCCTGCCGTTCACAGGCTGTTCGATACAGAGGGACAACTTCTGCTCAACTTAACATCACCTGTGGTGTTCCACAGGGCACGAAACTGGGCCCGATCCTATTTCTCGTCATGGTGAATGATGTTGCCTGCTCCACGGAGAATCGATGGAAATACGTTGATGATCTTAGCCTTGTTGAGGTTGTCAGAAAAGATCAATGTTCTGGCCTACAGCATGATGTTGACTCACTGGTTGATTGGTGCAACGATAATGACATGAAGCTGAATGCTGCAAAGTGTAAAGCAATGCAAATCAGCTTTCTCCGTACGAATCCGCCTCCTCTACAGCTTAGGATTGATGATACGGACTTGGAAATCATGACATCTATTAAATTACTTGGTGTCATCATACAAAACGACCTGAGATGGGAACTGCATGTTCGTCAAATCATCAGCAATGCTTCTCGTAGGCTGTTCATTCTTAATAAGCTGAAGAGAAATGGCGTGATGTGTCCGGAACTTGTCACGATCTACAAGATGTACATCAGGCCATTGATTGAGTTTGCCGTGCCTGTTTGGGCATCTAGCATTACCTGCCAACAATCCGCTAGCATTGAGCGGGTTCAGAAGAGGGCTCTGCGTATCATTGCCTGGCCAAATGTCTTGCCATACATTGAACTTCTACAAAGTATGAATGTGTCATCTCTTAAAGACAGACGGAGTGAACTTGTTGAAGGATTTGCACGCTCGTTGCTAAAATCGAAACGACATCGCCACTTCTTGCCTGAAACCCGTAGGGTTAGAACTGGTCTTTCCCTAAGAAATGCACATCATCTTGAGATTCCTCGGACTAGAACAAAAAGATACCAACAGTCGCCAATCCCCCACTTTGTGCAATTGTTGAACTCTGTAATATAATGTACCGGTAATTTTATATGCATCTTTATTGTTTTTAGCAACTGTAACACTTTTTGTACTCCCCTTTATTGTTTATCTTTAATCTTATTGATTTTATGTTAGGTTTGTCACCTTTTTATTCCAATGTTCTTTTTTTACTTACTTGAGTTCCACCTACATGTAATATAACTATTCTATCAGTAATTTTGCCCAACTTTAATAATTTTTTGGTTCGTTTATCTTTTTTTTTACTATAAAGCATACAGTACCGGTCACGTTTCTTTGGCTACCTGTTTGCCTGTTTCGGCCGGGGAACAAAGGATTCAGTGCACTGAATATGTTCTCTGGTTTAGGCAGGCGAACGGGTGGTCAAGGGATTGTGACTGGTGGTGTACTATCTACAGTATATCACATGGTTAATTTCAGACTTCATACCAATCTATTGTAACATCGTATTTATTTCTCTTTAGTTTTATGACTGTCATACATGTATTCTCAAACTAATTTGAAATTGCAATTATTCACAAATTACATTGATCTGGTTTATATTTTTTTGGTCTTATAATTATATTATTCAATTTGTCTTGCTATTTACAAATTTTTTTATATACATATTTTCTTCTTTTGAATATGATGATATTTTAAAAGTGTAAATGTTAATTTATATATGTTTTTAATACTCGCAACTTTGCTGATTTAATTTTGACGATCATAGTTTTACAATGTATTAATTTCAATCAATTTTAATCTTTTTTTGAGATTGTCCAAAATTATTTTTTCTGGCTTTATTTGTTGATTATTTGTCTAGCACTAGAATTGTGATATATTGTAATCTTTTAATAATATACATGTACATTTTTACTTTGTAAATATGATAATATGAGTCTTCGGACTTTTGTCATGTGCCATTTTCACAATAAAACCAGAATTGAATTGAATTGAATTAAATATCTATGACCTGCCAGTTGTGATTAGGCCCGTGCAACCTGATAGGTTGCCGGGCCTGGTTTTTGTTATGCTTGATCTTTAATAAAGACATGATGTACTACTATCCATTGTTTTCAACCTTATTTCTCACTTTTCTTCGCCAATTTTATTTTTAAGTTGTCTGAGGTGTACAAGAATGAATATTTAATGATGTTGTGATGTCAATGTTTTTTCACTTTTACCATTATATGGGGCGGATTTTGCGAAAAATGCCCCCAAATTTTAAAGTATTACCCCAAAATGTAATTTTCCCCCTTTTTTTGGCACTAGAATTAGGACAAAAAGATAACAAAATGAAAGGCATATGTCTTGTTATACATTCCAATAACAGAGGAATACATCACATGTAATTTATATGATTAATCTTGGTCAATTGATGTAAAAATCAACCACATTTCAGGATTTTATGCAGTGAAAACCTTACTACAACACTAGATGGCGCCATAACTTATCATGATGATATTAGTGTGGTACGCTATGTCATGACACAGCTCCTGTAGGACTTTTGTGCCAATAAAAATTGATTTTTTTTTTCATTTAGGATTCACTTGGGTCCAATCTATCAGGATGTGATAGGGTTCCAATTTTCCCGACCCTCACCCACTGCCTGAGGGGAGGGGGGGGGATCACCTATAGCAAGACCCCCTAAAATCAGGTGTATTAGCAATTTTGCGCCTGGTTAAAAAAGTTTTTTTATCATCCCTAGACAGCTAGAATGCTTATATATCTGAAGACTTCCAGTTAGATGACCATCCCACCAACCATATCCCCTACCCCCTCCCCTACCCCCCCCCAACTGAATGGCATACAACTTTCACTATCGGCCACTCGTTCTAGAGTACAATTTACGATTAAATGACTTCTATTCAAATTGTCAATTATATACTTCTCTGCTAATTTCCAATTACTGATAGACAGAAAGAAACACATAGACTATATTTTTATGGCCCCGCCCCACACACACGCGCACACACATGCACATAATCAGTATTGAAATGATATGTAATGTTTTATTAATTGACCTTCACAACTTCCGAACTTTAATACAAACCTGCATTGTGCCTCAATTTCTAAGGTAGGGCCTATAGACCATTCAATGTACGACCCGGAAAAAATTGCAACAATTTGTTTTTCAACAGTTTTTAGTACTATTTGACCTCAGGAATAATATACTAAAAATCTACGAAATCCGCATCAGGGAAAGTGGTTATTTTCAAGATAGCATCCAAGATGGCCACCCTTCACTGAAAATTAATGAATACGACTCACTCATCCACCCTAGAATCCTAATTGGTTTCATACTCCATGGTCTAGGACAGCGCTTCTCAACCTTTTTTTTACTCGAGGACCACTTTGACTCTAAATTTTTTTTCGAGGCCCACTTTGACTCTCAAATTGTTTTCGAGGCCCACTTACCAAAATTTTAAGAAAACGTCCATTTTGATGAAAAAATGTTTCGTGAAATTTGAACACAAAGCTCTGAATCACATTTGAAACAAACATATTGAGAACTAATCTGCATTCGCAAATGTCCGGCGACAATTGCATTAAAACCATTGCTTTGCAACATGCATGATACCTAGGCGTGCTTTCGTTTTGTTTGACCCGCATAGACTGATCGGACATACCATGTTCGGACAGGTCTGTGAAATATACTATAGTTTTTCTCCTATTTTTCGTCTCCCCCTGGAGCTTCTCGCGGCCCACCTGAGAGAGCTTCGCGGCCCACCGTTTGATAAACGCTGGTCTAGGAGGTAAATAATTTGTTGACACGGGGTAGAGTGAATATAAGGACCCCAGGGTACCTTGAAAATCCAAGATGGCATAAAAAAATGGCTGCCGTGTGCTAAAAATCCACAATTTGGTTTCGATTCAATGATTTTAAGGGTGAAGTAGTAAATTGGAAAAGTTACAAGGACAGTGAGTGGTCTGGTGGGTCCAAAAATCCATGATGGCTTCAAATAATTTATTCTGAAATGGCTGCTAAAACTTAAAGCAGACATAGCTGATTTCATATCGACCAGGGAAATGTGATTTCGATGTTTAACTTTAATCCACTGGTTTGGGTCAAGTAATATATAAGGATAAGTTACAAGGACAGTCAGTGGTCTGGTATGTCCATAAATCCAAGATGAATTCCAAAAATTGATCTTAAAATGGCTGTTGATACTTAAGGCGGACATAGTTCATTTTATATCGGCGTGGGAGATGTCCTTTTGGTGTCTAAACCACTGGTTTCAAGGGTCAAATAATACATTAGGACAAGTTAATAGGGGCAGTCAGTGGTCTGGTATGTCCAAAAATGCGATATTGCCTCCAAAATGCAGTCTAAATTGACTGTGGTTCTTAAAAGTAGACATAGTTCATTAGAAATGCACATTGTGGATTTGAGTTTGGTGTCTACACTAGAGTTTAAAGGGTCAAGTAATATATAGTGTCAAGTCGAAAGAACAGTCGGGTGTCAAGTTTGTCCAAAAATCCAAGATTGCTTTAAAGAATGGGGTCTTAAATGACCGCTGTTACTTAAAAGTGGATATAGAACATTAAACATACACTTGGGGATATTATTTTGGTGTCTACACTAGTATTTCAAGAGTTAAAATACTTAAGGACTGGTTACAATGATTATGCAGTTATCCATTTTGCCCTAAAAATCCATGTTGGTTTCCCAAAATGGGTTCTAAAAATGACTTTTGTTACTTAAAAGTGGACACATCATTCATACAATAATTATCCAAATGTGAGAAATATTTTGGTGCCTACACTTAAATTTATGGGATAAGTTATCGTATTGATTCATGAGATTGTAACAGCACCCATTTGATGAATTTTTTAATCTACCATGAATTTTTTGGACAAAATGGAAAACTAAATATCCTTGTTACTTTTCGAATCATGTATTATCCCCTCTGACCCTTTATACCATGTAGACACCAAAATTATATCTCACAGATTAATATTGTATAAACTCTGACCATTATTGAGTGATAAGAGTCGTTTTAGATGCCATTTTGAAAACTTTCTTTGATTTTTAGGCAAAATGGACAAGTGCATATCTTTGTAACCAGTCGAAAATATCCTTTTAATCATGAAACCATTGAGTGGACACCAAATTCATATGTCCTTGACGGATTTTAAATGAACTATGTCCATTTTTAAGTAACAGCAGTCACTTTAGACTCAGATTTCTTGAAGCCATCTTGGATTTTTCGACATAGACCACTGACTGTCCTTGTTATAATATAAAAATATTAATAATATAGGTATATTTACCTAGGTAAGCCCTTTCAGTTCTGAAAACTGTTCTCCCAGCGGGCCCTGCTATTATTATTACCCCTGCTTTAGATGGGCTGCCTAGGCGCTCAAGCATTCAAGGAATTTCTTCCTACCGGGTACCCATTTACCTCACCTGGGTTGAGTGCAGCACAACGTGGATAAATTTCTTGCAGAAGGAAATTATGCCATGGCTGGGATTCGAACCCACGACCCTCTGTTTCAAAGTCAGAAGACTAATCCACTGGGCCACAACGCTCCAACGCTTGTAACTAATTTTCTGACTTTAAAAAAATCATGGTTAAGACATCAAAACCATATCCTTAATGGATATCACATGTCCATTTGTAAATAACAATGGCTATTTTATACTCCATTGTTTAACATACTTGACCAACGACTCTCCTTGTAACTTATTCTTATGTATTATTTGACCCAATTTACCATGGCAGACACAAAAAAATCACATTCCCGGATATTTTACAAACTATATCGGTTTTTCAAGCAGCAACAGCAATTTCAAAATTTATCCATATTTTATTGTTCGAAATAGACATGAAATGAAATACTCCGAAAATTTGCTTTGCCCAATTGATCGTGGGCCCGGCAGCCGCTGTGCAGCGCCAGATCGACGAGGCTCTATCCCTTTAATCGTTGAACGCCAAACAGGGTAGCAGCAACTCCCATCTTTTAACATCTTTTGGTCTGACGCGGCCGGGGTTTGAACCCCCGACCTCCCGGTTGTGAGACAGACGCTCTACCAACTGAGCCAACACACCTTGGATTTTTCAACGTACCGGACCACTGACTGTCCTTGTAACTTGTCCCAATTTTGATCATTGAAACCATGGTCTAGACACCAATTCCATCTATCTCAGGTTGATATAAAATGTGCTATGTCCATTTAAAGTATCAACAGCCATTTTAAACTCCATTTTTGGAAGCCATCTTGGATTTCTGGACTCACGAGACCACTTGCTGTCCTTGTAACTTTTCTCAATATGCTTATTCACCCTTAAAAACATTTGAATAGAAACCAAATCAAGGCCACTTAAGTAAGGAAAAACATGAATCATGGATTTTTTGCCTAAGGCAGCCATTTTGGGCGCCCCCCCGGGGGGGGGGGGGTAGAATAAAAACAAATTAAATGCCTGTTCTATGAAATGGCATTGGAAATAATTGCTCTTGAAATGTGTCAGCTTTCAAATTCATTGATAAAATTAGTGCCTAGAATTTGATACTTTTTAAGGGAAGTGCTTATCATAAGTTATGACGCCCTCTAGTGTTGTAGTAAGGTTTTCACTGCATAAAATCCTGAAATGGGGTTGATTTTTACATCAATTGACCAAAATAATGATATTAATTACATGTTATATATTCCTCTGTAATTGGATTGTATAACAAGACATATTCATTTCATTTTGTAATCCTTTTGTCCTAATTCTAGTGCCAAAAAAGGGGAAAATAACATTTTTGGGGTAATATTTTACAATTTTTGGGCATTTTTAGTAAAGTCCGCCCCCATATGGTAAAAGTGAAAAAAGATTGACATCACAACGTCATCAAATATTCATTCTTATACACCTCAGACAACTAAAAATTAAATTGGCGAAGAAAAGTGAGATATAAGGTTGAAAACAATGGATTATCCTATTGGGCTTTGTACAGGCCAATATGGCGCCAAAAAGACCCCCCACGAAGGGAAGGAGGGGTCTAAAAATTTGAACCCCATCATTATTAGTCTAAGGGGTCCCCATTGAAGCCAAAAAAAAAAAAATAATAAATCAATTTTGGCACAAGAGTCCTACGGGAGCTGTGTCAGTGACATACCGTACCACACTAATAGTACCTCTTAAATATTTTCAATGATTTGAAGATAAGGAGGATCACCAACCAACTCGAACCGAGTTGTATTATTTACCGACTCTTTAACTCCCCGTTTTACTCCAAATAAGGCACACCAAACACCGGATTTATGAAAAGCATACACAGAACCCTTTATTGATCAAAAGAAACAAACATCACACAATATACAGAAAGTAACATAGCAAAAAGACCCTAAAGATGGCTAACAGAGATATTACAATGTATTGCTGATCACGAATGGAAAATATCATGCAATCGAGATGTTTTACAAAGTTCCAAACCTATTCCAAACATCAAAACATTATTCTTCAGAAATTTCACCCGTTTGTGAACTCCTCGACACAGAAATACTTTACAAGCTTTGTCTGATGTTAGAAATGTTTTTCAATATTGCAAACCCTCAATTAGCAGTTCATGGACTGATCAACAAAGTTTTTTTTTTTTTTAAATCACAGAAAGCACAACATACAAAACTATAATCAATTAGAATTTTCAATATATTTTCACATCAAAGACCCAGGGGTCGTTTCATAAAGCTGTTCGTAAGTTAGGAGTGACTTTAAGAACGACTGGTGATCCTTTCTTGTGGTAAACGTTTCACTATTAAATGTTCATTGGTGATTATTAAGCACGCAAGTAAGGATCACCAGTCGTTCTTTAAGTCCCCCCTCCCGTACAGAAAGTCATTGGTTGTGAATCAAGTTACTATTAAGGACGCAGCAAGACTTCACAGTAAGAAAGTATGCACGAAGTTTGATGTGTGGTTGCAAGTGTATGTATGCAAATAAATGAATAAATAGTATTTGATTGTCATTTTGTAACATGAATGGCCCTTCATAAAAAAGTAAAACCTAAGCCTTAAAAACATCACCTCTAATATTAATTTTGATAAGGTTGGTTTGTTGCGATTGGTGGAAGATGTTTTTTTATTCATTATTCTCTTTTGAGTCAGCATGTTTTTCTTTCAGGCGTTTTATTTTTGTTTCATTTAATCACATGTATATAAGATACTCTATGAACTATCTCTTATCGTATATTAGCTCCCCTATTACAGTTGCTACAGTTATCAAAGTGAGATAACTTATCATTCTTACTGTGTATTAGCTTTAATTCCAATAATGATGTCATCAGACATACATGTATTTATTATATATCAACTATGTTTATTCTAAATCATTCTTTCATAACTATTATTCTGCATAGTGTATATTTAGTTACAGTTATGTGATTTTCTTTTATCTAGTTTGTGTAAGGTTTATCATATTGATTGTGCATTTTGATTACTTTGCCTACCATAGAATGTCATTATAAGCATACATGTGTATGTTTCCCTTTCCTTGTTCATCTGCACCCCTACAAAAAAAATTTTCTCAGAAAAGCAAGGGAGCAAATCGACTGAGTTTGTCATTTGGGAGTTTTTGCATTTTGCAAAGTGAAATTGAAGGACTTCGTGCATACTTTTGGTGGATTTTGTGAAAATTTTCAGTAAAAAAAATGTAATTTTATAAATTTCTGACGGGAGGGGGCTAACTGCCCCCCTTGCTGGAGAATTTACTGAAACATACAAAAATATTCTTTAATCAAAGGTGGAATAGAAGCACAACGAGAACAAAAATATGAAATGTCACATACTTCAATGATTAATGAGAATGTTAATTGTACTGCTAGATTTGATGATTGCCGAGATATAAATTGATAAGTCAAAACAGGATATAAATGGTCCATCATACAAGTCAGTAAACTTTAACAAGATCTACACACATTTGAAGTATTATCATTTTCACTTTTAAATAAACCAAACACTCATTTTCTAAATCAAAATCCAGAGAAAAAAAAACAAAACCCCAAAAGTATCTGCATTTTACCCATATCAATCTTCCTGGAGAATTAATCCTTGATTAAAAAAACTCTAAAAACAAGAGTCAAAATGACTAAATAGCTTGTCAGCTGGGTGTCATTGATAAGTAGTCATATTTGATTTAATTTTCCCACTATTTACTGAATATAAATGAATGTGTTTTGGTAAATTTCACTAGAGTATACAGTCAAATATGACTAAAATAATCAATAATAGTTGCATTCAGCTGAGCCTATACAATCATGTAGTCATTTTTTGACAGGTTTGTTTTAAGAGTGTTCATCAAGTCATACATCCATCCAAGAAAGACATCATTACAGGGTATCCAATCACAAGTCACAATCACTTCAAATAATCACTGAGTTAAATTTTATTTTTAACAATTGTTATAGTCACTAATTCATTTTGGATAGCAGATATAGATTCAGAGGGTATACATGGGGGCATAACTATGATAAAACAATCCTGATATCATTCCCTCCAGTATAGACAGTATTACTACCAACTACAGGCTTATATGTCTTCATAAAACTCTATTAATTGTAATCATTTAAAAGAAAGTACTGACTTATTTGTGCTTACACGATCATTTTCATGTAGGCATGGAAATAGATTTATATTAGCATAATGGATGTCAAATATGATTAGCACTGAAGAAAATCACACTGCCAATGAGTGTTTGTACAAAGGTTGTCGTTTTAAATACTTGTCACCATAAAAGCAATAATAATAACTTCAACGATTCAAAACATAATATATATAAACAGTTATAGATGGATAAATTGTCATACAAAATGAGTTTAGACAACTTTATACATAATAAAACACATAAATTACACACAATGTATTATTTTGGAAGGTATAGCACTGGTAACATTCCTCTATCTGAGATCAAGGTAATTATTGTACTTTATAGACTTTGATGCAGATCTCTATGCAAAACAAATTATAACAAGCGAAAATGTGTTGGTCAGTCACGTATAGCATTTAATGCTAAGGATTATATGACAAGGTGGTTCACGAACCACAAGCCTTGCCTGATTAATATTCAATATGATCTTTTGACCCCTATATGACCTTTGAACTTACCATCCTCAAGAACACATGTGTGGTATTACCCAAAGATCATTTGTACCATACCAATTATGAACGCAATAATTAATGCAAAAATAAAGAAATGAGAGCAAGTTGAACAAAAACTTTAAAATTTTCAAACAGACCAACAGACTAAAAACACTCATGGACCAACGGGAAAGGTGATAAAATAGGTTTTTGCTGAATATCGTTCAGTTGAGACAAAAAAGGAGGAAAACAATTTTTATTGTTTTTAAGTGATAAGACAGGGAATACATATAAAATAACTGAAACGATTTCAGAAACATCAAATTCATCTGGTCATTAAGGGGATGGTCCGGGCTGAAAGTATGTATAGCTTAATAAATAGATTAGAATTCACTGAGCAAAATGCCGACAATTTCATCAAAATCGGATATCAAATACCAAAGTTATTGAACTTTAAAGTTAAGCAATATTTTGTGAAAACAGTCGTCATGAATATTCATTAGATGGGCTGATGATGTCACATCTCCACTTGTTTTTTTGTATTTTATTATATGAAATTAGGTTTATTCAAATTTTTTTCCTCCAAGAACTAGAAAAATTGGATTGACAACTAAATAGTGCATTAGATATTTATTGCTGCAACTTATTTCATTATAAGGGAGACATATTATTCACACAAGTATGAACTTGTGCATATAACTGTTTTGTGAATTTAAGCGAAACTTAAAAATGCCATGACTTTCTTATTTTACATCCGATTTTGATAAAATTTTCAGTGTTACGCTTGTTAGATTTTTCTCTTTTTATTCAAATCAAATTTTTGATGGCGTAGACTTGTCCTTTAAAATGTTAGCATAATAAAAAAGAGTTGTTGAATCATGCATATTATATCTTCATTATTGTTTAACTTAGACATTGAGTTGAGGAAGACAATCCTTATCGGTTAAGGGAAATTTGAAATACATGTATCATCAATTATTAAGTAGATATAAATATTCTGTATGAAAGCATATTGCAATGAAAGCACTGTGAGTGAATACAACTCTGTTATGGACTTGCTAATCTGATTAATATAACCGATGAACTGTTTGGAATTAAAAAAAAAGGGGGGAAACCCCATTAAAGTAGGCCTGTTGTGTCTTTTCTACCCGGTAAGCCATTTGGGGTCATCGTCGGCATGGAAGTGATTATGTAATACCTCTCCTTTTCTCTTGCCGCCACTGTCTACAATAACAGAATCCTGTATCATCATATATAATTCTACAAGAGTTGCATTAAAATCCATTTCAAAACATTTCTTTTTAGTAATTTACATTATAATTGTTCAATAAACACTTTTAGTATCAATTCTCATGTTAATTTCATTGAAAAGGGATTTGCCAATATGTCTACTAACTCATATGGGATGACATCATTGGCATCTGAGGTTCATTCATTGCATTCATACCTTACTTTTGCATAAATCAAAATTTATATCACTGCAAAAAATACCTCCTTATCTCACAAGCGTTAAGTAACACATACCCCATAAATATGGTGCAAATCATTTTTGAGAAGATACCCTTTCCAGTCATACATAATGATTATATATTCATGACATATATTTTTTTTTAACTTGGGGATTTGTGAGGTGTCAAGATTTCTTTTTTTTTTACTCACACAGTATAAACGCACTGTCAAGTTCCTAGATATATGTACTATTTTGGGTAGCTATCAGTGTGGCCTCCGAAACAAATTTTCAACAAGTATGGCTCTTACTGATATTGTAAACAAGATTGTAGATGAGTTTGAATGCAATTCTTTTCTTATTGGTGTTTTTGTTGATTCGTCAAAGGCAGCGAACTATAAATCATGATATCATTAGCTAAATAAAAGTACTCCGGGATTTGAGGAAGAGCACACAGTTGGTATAGTAGCTACCTCTCCAATCAATTTCATTGTACTAAATATAATACCTGCTTGTCAGAACCTAAGAAAATAGTGTGTGGAGTTCCACAAGGGTACTTGTTATGGCCTTTGTTATTTATATTGTACATAAATGATATTGCAAATGTGTCAAATATCCCATCTTTCATACTTTATGCTGATGATACAAATATACTGTTAACCCCCTAAATGTAACTTCACTATTTCAAGTAATCGCAACAAACAATATGACACAGAGTTTTTAAAATTAGAAAATTAGAATTGAATAGTATTGATATTCCTGAAGTTGCAAACACAAAATTTCTTGGTGTAACCATTGATTTGAAATTAACTTTGTAATTTCACATACAAAATATAGAGAAGAAAATATCAAAGAATATTGGTATTATATCCAGATTAATTTACTTTTAACCAGTTGATATATTGCGAGTGTTGTATTCCACACTTGCACTGCATTGTCTTATTGTAACTCAGTTTGGGGTAGTACTTTTCAGTCTAATCAAAAGAAACTAGTAACCAAATAGAATAGTTGGAATCATAGCTGGAGCAAGCCCAAGATCAAAAGTTAACACATTATACTGGGGAGCTTTATAAGCTATTTACTTTAGAGGATATTACAACCTACCAGCAATGTATTTTTATTTATCATTGTATCAATCGGCTAATGCCTGTTCATTTTCTCAGTTGATACAAATCAGAATTTATAAAAATACAATACATGCTCCTCTTCATTAATTTATTTTCCAAGACACAGGACGTGTTCTTATCAACAATATTTGTTTTATAGGTCCGAAAAGGTGGAACAATTTACCTACAGACATCAGAAATGCACCATCTTTGAATAACTTTAAGACAAACTTAAGAAAAAACTTACATTTGGTCCCTAAATTGAGAGATTTGCTTAGTTTCAGTTGTGGGTTGATTGGTTTGATAATTTATTTACTGTTTCATTTGATATAATGTGTATAATGTTGCCATGATTTGTTTTCGTTTTTGTTTTTTCCCTTGTTATGTAATGGACTTTTTATGGATAAGTTTTTTTCATGTATTAATGTCTTTATTGTCTATATGTCACTGTGCACTTGTCACAAGCTATGCTTACAGAGCTGCTACCTCCATTACATTGTTGAATTATTAAAAATGTATTAATGCTTTTAAGTTTGGAAATAAATGTTGAATTGAATTGAATGTACATACATGGTGGGTTCAACATAGTAAAAATACTATAAGTAAAAATACTAAGATAAAAAAATAAAACAAGTGGAACACCTCTGGCAGTCTCGCCTGCATTACGGAATTCGATATAGCAGCAGTGCTGCCTTTGAAAACAGCAAATTAATATTTATTCACAGAAGAAACTATGTCCATTGACCCACAATGACATTTGATCATGATCATGTGACCTAAGACAGGTGCAAAACAATCAATCATACTTGATTACCCTTGATTACCCAACACGGCCAGAGTTCATTGACCTTAAAATGACCTTTGATCTTGGCCGTGTTCCTGAAACACGCACAGGGTATTCAGGGATACATTCCTGCCCTTATGTCCAAGTTTCATGAACTAGATCCATTAACTTATTAAGTTACATGTATGATGACAATTCAACAAATACCCCCAACATAACCAAAATTTGACTCTAAATGACCTTTGACCTTGGTCATATGACCTGTAACTCGCACAGGATGTTCAAGGATACTTGATTGCTCTTATGTCCAAGTTTTATGAACCAGACCAATAAACTTTCAAAGTTATGATGGTAATTCAACAAATACCCCCAACTTGGCCAAAGTTCATTGTCCCTAAATGACCTTTGACCTTGGTCATGTGACCTGAAACTAAAGCAAAATGTTAAGTAATACTTGATTACCCTTATGTCCAAGTTTCATGAACTAGGTCCATATACTTTTCTCTGATTTACTTTCAACATTTGAAATGAAAAAAAAAGGAAAGAAAAAAAATCACAAGGAAAAGCTTTTAACCATGAGACTGAAAGGTAAACACTTGTTGGAATGTTAATGACTCAGTCTAATTTAAAGGTGACATTGAGATACTTTATCCAAGAACAGACCAAAACTTTTATCAACAAGTGGAATGCCTCTGGCCGTCTCACCTGCATCACGCGATTCAATATAGCAGCAGTGCTGATTTTGAAAACTACTATAACTCGCACAAGATGTTCAGTGATACTTGGTTACTCTTATTTACACGTTTTATGAACTAGACCAATACACTTATAGAGATATGATGGCAATTTAACAAATACCCCCAACGTGGCCAAAGTTCTTTGACCTTACATGACCTTGATCATGTGACCTGAAACTCGCACAGGATGTTCAGTGATACTTGATTACTCTTATGTCCAAGTTTTATGAACTAGACCAACACACTTTCAAATTTATGGCTGTAATTCAACAAATACCCCAATTTGGCCAAAGTTCATTGACCCTAAATGACCTTTGACCTTGATCATGTGACCTGAAACTTGCACAGGATGTTCAGTAATACTTGATTACTATTATGTCCAAGTTTCATGAATCAGATCCATAAACTTTCAAAGTTATGATGGTAATTCAACAGATACCCCCAATTCGGCCAAAGTTCATTGACCCTAAATGACCTTTGACCTTGGTCATGTGACGTGAAACTCATGCAGGATGTTCAGTGATACTTGATTAACCTTATGTATAAGTTTCATGAACTAGGTCCATATATTTTCTAAGTTATGATGACATTTCAAAAACTTAACCTTAGGTTAAGATTTTGATGTTGATTCCCCCAACATGGTCTAAGTTCATTGACCCTAAATGACCTTTGACCTTGGTCATGTGACATGCAACTCAGGCAGGATGTTCAGTAATACTTGATTAACCTTATGGCCAAGTTTCATGAACTAGGTCCATATACTTTCTAAGTTATGCTGTCATTTCAAAAACTTAACCTCAGGTTAAGATTTGGTGTTGACGCCGCCGCCGCCGTCGCCGTCGCCGCCGCCGTCGCCGCCGCCGCCGTCGGAAAAGCGGCGCCTATAGTCTCACTCTGCTATGCAGGTGAGACAAAAATGCTTTGTTGCCAAAGATAAGTCTTTGTGTTTAGTTTGAATTCTACAATGTAACTTTCGTTGATTTGCTTCAAGCAAATTGGTAACTACCACTAGACCAACAGGTCTATATTTATCATGAGAATTAATTTAATAACCTTTATCCTCTGACATCCACACCTAGAAAACTAATGAAATCATTGTAACTCTCATGATCCAAATAAGAAGTTTATCTGTTTAACGGTTCTTATCACAAGAACAAACGAGGGGAGCGACCTAAGACTGATCAGTGATACTTGATTACCCCTATATCCGCATTTTATAAACTACATGTATATCTATAAACTTTGAAAGTTATGACAGCAATCTAATAATTACCTCCAAAATGGCTAAAGTTCATTGACCTTTGACTATGGCCATGTGACCTGAAATTCGCACAGGATATTAAGTGATACTTGATTACTCTTATGTCCAAGTTTTATGAACCAGACCAATAACCTTTCAAAGTTATGATCGTAATTCAACAAATACCCACAACTTGGCCAAAGTTTATTGACCTTAAATGACCTTTGATCTTTATCATGTGACCTGAAACTCACCCAGGATGTTCAGTGATACTTGATTACTCTTATGTCCAAGTTTCATGAATCAGATCCATAAACTTTCAACCAGTTATGCTATCATTTCAAAAACTCAACCTTCGGTTAAGATTTGGTGTTGAGGCCGCCGCCGTCAGAAAAGCGTCGCCTATAGTCTCACTCTGCTATGCAGGTGAGACAAAAATGGGACGGACTGAACAACCTAAGGTGGGCGGAGGCATTAATATCATATGCCATACTGCATTAATATTGGAATTAAAATAGTATAAAAAACTGGTCTTGAAATAAGAAACAGAACCTGGGCATAATACACATCAATAGCACTTGGAATAAAGACATTTTTGACATGACAGAATTGTGAAGAAGTCATGCTTTTACAAAATATTTGGTATTTTAGTCTTTAAGAAAAAAGCACAAATGGTATTATTATAAGTCGTTTTTAACTGAAAATGAAGTACACGTACAAAGAGCCTATGTAGAATACATATATGTATATCTAACTATCTTTTTTTTAATGCAATAAATACACTGCAATCTTGATTTTTAAACAACCATAATATCTGGATAAATGAAAGAAAAAATCAAAATGTAAGCATGTAACAAAATGAATTAATTACATACTCATTGCAATATAACACCCTATACATCAAACTAAAAATAATTTCATGTTCTTCACATTAGATGATTCAAATCATATCACTTGAGTCAACAAATTCCTGTGATATGAAAAAACAGAATCCCAGAATGCACAGAATTTTATGAAACTCTTTTCAGGCAAAAAAAAAAAAAAATGTGCACAGGTGAAATAACTGCAGTGTTTGCAAAGCATAATCTGCATGAGAACTTACAATTTTTCTCTGATTTTCCATAAAGTCTCAACACTATACTAATAATAAACATACAAATGAAAAACCAAGGTAGATATGAGGCAACATAGCTCAAAAAACAAAATAAATTTCCAACCTCAAAATACTGTCAAGATTATTGATCTGTTAAATCCAGATATATATACACACATAAGCAAAGAGAGTATGTGAGATGAAATAAAGAAATTCAAGAAGTTCTGCTCTAAATATCCCTTACATCAACGTTCTGTTGATCATCCATCCAATATTCTTTAATTTTCTTTTTACATAGAATTATTTTTTTTCACATATCCTGTGAAACATTCTTTGGCATTAGAAAAACCTTTATTCAAACAATCATCGTATAGAAAGACTTTTTGAATCATTGGAAAAAGAAGAAATTATTTCAGATGATAGAAGTACAGATTAATAACATTTCAGATAAAGTACATGTAGATAAATAATCTTGTTCAATTCAAAGCGAGATGTTTTTCTCCAAATATTACCATGAATGCAGCTTTCATAAAAAATATTACTTATAGGCACTTTGATGTCAAAATATTCATAACCACTATCTGGAGTGAGGTTGGTGGGGGGGGGGGGGGGGTTATGAATTTCACCTGGGTGTGATCTGCAATATGGTATTAGATGACTGGTTTAGTATAAAGTAAATAGGTATGGCTAATTCTGTCAACATGTGATAATAATAATGTATTCCAAGCAGCTGCTGAATCGTATGTCATATGACATTGTATTTTGGCACTTGAATGTATTAAAATCAAATGCAGTAATGGAGCTGTTATATCTGATCAAACAATAAAACCTTTTCAAATAAATGAATGAATTCAATTAAACATAGAAATCATGTAGCATTATGACAAAATTTAAGAGACCAAGAATCAGAATATCTCTATACTATCAATTGGTGTAAAGGAGATCTCTCTGTAAGGCTTCAACTCAGTAAATAGCAAGGAAAGGGTCAGAAAGTATAACATGATGTGAAAGTAATTGGTCTATAAGTAATGGAGCAGTTCCTGAATAAATATTTGCTGGTTTTATTATTTTTCTTTTTCACCTGATTTAAAGATTTTACTCCTGGAATAGGATGTTACAAATCAAGAAAGAAATACATGTACCTTTTCATGAGGCCACCATTATCAAGTTTAATCACTCCCAATGTGGCCTGCATTCTTTTATTAAAGTTGTCATTTTGTTTAATGAGTAATACTTGTTTTTAATATTATTAATCCAATGCTGATACTACAACTATATTATTAATTTGTTATATTTTACATTTGTACACATTACCTTGTAAACTTATATCTGGTGCATTGGACAAAGAAATAAAAGCAATCAATCAATCAACAGATAATGGTATAGACAATGTTGGGTTTTCATTCAGAGGAAAAACGGTGTACTGCAATACCCTTGCCTTTTGACAAGGCCTTGTGACATGGTCTTAGTCAAGTAACGGCTGAATCAAGATTAGTGGTGAGAACCAGGTTAATGAGTCATCAGGCCAATGTACCAATCCGTACTGTCAATGAATGACATCATGGAACCAGTATGTGCTCACTCCTGTATTAAGGAGCTCATTGATGCGAACAATATGCTCGCTAATTGGCTACTCAACTAGCGGACTCAAGCCTAGTTAAGTCTCTTTTTACTACTTGCTCAAGTTTTGTTATACACATGATGTCAGACACAGGGCCTTGTCTAAAGGCTAGTAATAGCTATTCTCTCAAAGCTTTCCTGGAACCCGAGTTACAGGAGATTCTAATCATCTGCTTACAAAAATGATCTTTCTAGTACATAACAATTAATCTTAATTAACTCTAACTTTCACACCACCCCCCTAAGAATCTTTGTAAAGAATGTTTATTTCATCCCAGTTTCCTTTACAGATAAGACAGACTCTTTTCATAATGATTAACATCTGATAGTGGAACAAAATCCTTTTAAAGCACCGGAGAGTTAAAATATCTGGTATAAAAAATGCCAACCTCAGATACTATCAAAGATGTTACTTTACCATTATCATACTGTTTAACAGTGTAACGTATTCCCGGTAATAGTAACAGAGCATTATAAGGTTTCGAGGGGGGGGGGGGGTGAGTTAGGGTGAATCTCATAGACTGGTATCACACATATTGGTGTTGAATGGCTTTTAACTTTCAAGAATCTTTCAATCTCAAATTACCTTACATCAAAGCATGCCGTTCTGGAACCTATTAATAAAAAGCTGTCTTTCAACAGTGCACAACCTGCATCATGTAGACAGCCATTTAACAACCTAGATTCTGTTTGACATTAAACATAAAAGATATCATACTGGTAGAAAGACAGAAGAAAACTTGAGGGAGAATACATAAATCATCCAATATACAGAATGCATAAAATGGTAAAAAATATCAACCTATTTCATTTCAACTTAACAAAGCTTATAACCACTGTTCAAACATCATGTAGGCTTGGAATATTGGTTGAATAAAAAATGAAATGATAATGGAAGGTGATTTCCTGCAAGGTTCTGTATCAATTATGAAATATAAAAAAAGTTACCATCGAAGTGTAGTAAACTGAGATTGCCCGATGCTTCATCCTGCTTGAATGAATTCAAATGATGCTCAATGGTGATTGGCTACTGCTTTGTAGTTGGAATTGACATGATTAGGGAAGTTATGATTGTGATTCATTTGACCATTCTTCTCATTGATCAACTCATCTTCTGAACTACTCTCCTCTACATCACTCCTGGCATCCTTGGTAACCTAACAGGGAGTACAACACATAATATCATTACTTCAAATCAATCACATTTTTTTGTTAAATTGTTGGATTGCCCGGCTACCGAAAAAAAGTTTTAATTCATCTTGACAAAAAAAAAACATTCTAAGCTTCAAAATTATATAAATAACTTGTCAAAATTTATCAACAATAACCCACAGTACTTGACTGAATGTAGAAGAAAGTCAGTGCAATCTCAATGATACACCCAAGCAGTCGTTAAAAATGGTGTGAAAACTCCTCTTATCTTGTCTTTTATTTATTAATAAGTTTACAACTTTAAATTTTGATAGTATCAAGGAGATAATTACATGTATCTAATATTCAGTTTTTTAAGACCAACTTACTATTTTTAATTTTGACAGAAAGCCTTCCCTGGTGACTTATTTTAGGGTGGCTGGTCATATATGATCAAAGTTAAAGCTATAATGTACAATATAATCATATACAGTGCGTCCCCCAAAAAACGAAACCGAGATTTATCGATGATTTATCATAACTTAATCACAAATACAATAGACAAATGACCTACCATTGTAAAGCTTAGAATCTCCTCTTTCATCTGAAATTACTTAGATTATTTCTCATTCACACATGAGTGAGCAAAAACAATTTGAAGAGGGGATACCAAAAAGTCATTTGGTGGGCTGTATCTGGGTTTCAAAAAGAAAACCACATTTCTAAAAAGTTCAATATCTGCTCTTTAATTTGATACCTCAATGAAAGAAAATGGTCAAGAAATAAGAAAGTGCTGGTTATTTGAAATAAGGCTTGAATTTCAATAATTTCATAAAATGAAGAGGTTTTACAGGCTAGCGTTCAAACTCACTCAACACTCCGTTTTGTTGACGATCAGCCATGCATGAAGTCTTTTGTTAACCATGCGATAGCTTCTGTGGGAAACCGGTGAAAACACGTTTATTTAATGAAATTATGGAAATACAAGCATTGTTTCAAGGAAACGTAACTTTTTTACTTCTTGACCATTTTTTGTGATTAAGGTATCAAATTAAAGAGTAGATATTGAACTTTTTAGGCATGTGATTTTCTTTTTAAAATTCAGATACCCCCCGCCAAATGAGTTTTTGGTATCCTTCCTTCAAATTGTTTTTGCTCACTCATGCGTGAATGAGGAATAATCTAAGTAATATCAGATGAAAGAGGAGATTCTAAGCTTTACATTGGTAGGTCATTTGTCTATTGTATTTGTGATTAAGTTATGATAAATCATCGCTAAATATCGGTTTCGTTTTTTCTGGGACGCACTGTACATTTAACAAGGCTAAGAAGAGACATTATTCACCTCAGAAGTAACATTTGCAATAAAAAAATCATTCCCCTCTCACTCTTAAAAGATTGGCAAGCTTCACTTATGTCATTTATATAATAAACTCATTCCCTATGAAAACAAGAAGGAACATGCTGATCTGTCAAGACAATCATATACAGGGTGTATATAGTCAAAACTCAAAACAATCATATACAGGGTGTATAAAGTCAAAAAAACAAATGTTTGCAATTTAGATGTTGGAATTTATATTCAGGCAGCAAGTTATATCAATGAACTAGCATAGCAGGTAGATAAATATAATATATAATATTGAAGTAAATCTAGATGTTGGAATAGATGGCTTTCTACAGGATACATGTACATGTATATGATAAACAGGACAGAGCAAGAGCTAAAGTGAATTATTCTCTTGGGATTTGTTTCCATCAGAATGAACTGCTTAATCTAGTGTGCTTCAATGAAAATCAACTGAAGTGAGATTCACTTTGAATTGTGCCTTCATCAGAGCAAAGTTATACCAAATTTCAAGCTCAAGCCCAAATCTGGCATGCATTTATATGAGGTATAAAGCTTGTGCTACATGTAACAATATGTGGCATGCTCAATACTAAAGGCAGTTACTAGATCATTATATTTCATAAGAACCTGGTCTATCAGTGTAGCAAAACATCTATCCAGTGACACTTTAATGTGTTTGTACAAGAGCCTTGTTCTCCCACTCATTGAATATGGGCAACCAGCCAGGTTTTTACATAGTAAGGGACATATTGATAAAATTGAAAAAATACAAAGGCGAGCAACGCGCATTATTCTCAAGCAGAGAAGACAGGAAATGGAGTATCCCCATAGGCGGATCCAGCTTTTGGCGAAAGGGGGGGCGCACTGCCGAGCGGCGCACATATTTTTGCACTTCACCGGCGCCATAAAAGAAAATGTTGAAAAAGGGGGTAAAGTCTGACCCTACCAAATGCTCTTTTCAAAATGTAGGATTTCCAGTCATGCCATTTTGCATGACCACACGCAGATAATATTTCCGGGGGGGGGGGGGGGGGGCAAGACTCGAAAATTTGGTGCACATCTCACATTTGCACATTTTTCATAGTTTTCATGAAATGTTAATGAAAAAAAAATGTTTTTCACAACAGCAGATCGCGAATGTGCCCCCCCCCTTTCCCCTTGCTGCGAACGACAATTCCCTGAAGTCCACTTAAACATATCTCATTATAACATAAATATACATCAATCTAAACATATAATCTTTCTAAAACATATTTAGAGAGAGATTGAAAAACTTATTAAAGAAAGAAACAAGCAAAAAGTAACACAAAGTATGCATTTTATGTGCGATTTCAAAATATCGTGTAATAACCCTTTTATTGCGATGAGGCCAATACTTTTGAATATTAATAGAGATACAAGTTTTTTTTACTATATGTATATATATATATACACAGGGGCGTCGATCCTTTTTTTAAGATTTGGGGGGCAAAATCATGAATCAACTTTCCAAAGGCGCTCAATATCACACAAAACAAAAAAACTCACACAAACACACACACACATATGCATATATATATATATATATATACTTATATGACTCATGAGATAGAAACACATATCTCACCAACAAATTAATGCGAGCGCGAAGCGCGAGCTGAAATTTTTTAGTATACTGACCTGAAAACAAGAAAAAGGTGCCTGTTTAGGACTGTTTGTAGTAACTCATGAGGAGGATACATATTTCACTACACAGATAATGCGAGTGCCGAGGACGAACTGAAATTTCTTTATATTCTGACCAGAAAGCTTGATATTCTATGCATTTTTGGTACCAATGATTAAGATGGGTATCTAAAAAGACAATAGATGCGAGCGCGAAGCGCGAGCTTAAAATTTTGATATTTCGATCTGAAAAAAATGACAGTTTAATGGACGTTTGTAATAAAGAACAAGATTGTATCCAGCAAAAGATTATTGCAAATCGAAGCGGGAGTTCTTTTGACGTTTAGTCCTGAAACAGGGACATTCTATTCACCTATTTAATCATAAAAAGTATGGGGTTTTGCCACAGAAATGATGCGAGCGCGAAGCGCGAGCTGAAAATTTGTATATTCCAATCTGAGAAGCGGATAATTTAAGCACGATTTTAAATAAAGAACGAGTTGTGTAGCTCAATCTCAATATACGTCTGTTTGCGTAATTATACACTCCCGGTACTAGCAACGGGTTTTAGCAAAGTTTTGGGCTAAAATATCGAATCATCTTCATAAAACACTATAGAAGCTGTCTTAAACTAAAGGCCATAGAGGTGGCACAATGTGGAATGTGTAAAGAAGAAAAGTGACTGACCTTCTTTTTATTAAAGCATTGGAAAATAAGATCAAATTAAAGGATTTGCTCTACGCTTTTGTATGATTCTGGGATTTTTAAAATAAATTAAAGATTTCATGACATCTGTCATTCTGTGGGCAACTGCCCCGCCCAAGTCTACTCTGTAAGGGCATGCGATAAGCTTTGTTATGACCATTCAACAATAAAATGTATAACCAGGTGCCGCTGATCATTCTTGACCGGCGCCGATCTAGATTTGGTTGGCAATAGGCCCTTCTTCATTATTCTACCGGCGCCTATTTATTGGAACCAGGAGACGCTGATTATTCTTGACAGGCGCCGATTTAGAACAAGTAGTGCTGATTATTTTTACCGACGTCACGTAAGATTCAGGCAGTGGCAATTCATAATTGACTGGCGCCGATTTAGAACCAGGAGGCGCCGATTATTCTTGACTGGCGCCGATTTTTAGCCAGGTGGTGCTGATTATTCTTGTCCGGCGCCGATCTAGATTTGGTTGGCAATAGGCCCTTCTTCATTATTCTACCGGCGCCTATTTATTGGAACCAGGGGACGCTGATTATTCTTGACCGGCGCCGATTTAGAACAAGTAGTGCTGATTATTTTTACCGACGTCACGTAAGATTCAGGCAGTGGCAATTCATAATTGACTGGCGCCGATTTAGAACCAGGAGGCGCCGATTATTCTGGACTGGCGCCGATTTATAACCAGATGGCGCTGATTATTCTTGACCAGCCCCGATTAAGATATACATGTAGGTGGCGCTGATTATCCTTGATCGGCGCCGGTTACGAATTCAGGCAGCGCCGATTTTCTTTACCGGCGCCGATTTATAACCAGATGGCGCCGTTTATTCTTGCCCGGCGCCGATTTAGATTTAGGTGGAGCTGATTATTCTTGATCGGCGCCGGTTAAGACTCTGGCAGCGCCGATTTATAACCAGATGGCGCTGATTATTCTTGTCCGGCCCCGATTTAGATTAAGGTGGCGCTGATTATTCTTGATTGGCGCCAGTTATATGCAGGCAGCGCACTGCTGATTATTTTTAACCGGCGAAGTTGTTGGGAAAAGGGTAGTTAAAAGAAATGATAAGGAAGATGATATGATTGTGCTTTGCTGGGGGATAGTCTTTTCTTACTGTTGCTAATATTATATCAGTGTATATTTTTTTTAAGCGGCGCCTTTTCTTTTCTTTCCTTTATTTTATTTTTTCAAGCAGCCTTTTCTTTCTTTTACTTTTTTTTTTTTGAGCGGCGCCTTCGGCGCCGCTCAAATATTAGGGGGGGGCGCGCGCCCCTTGCGCCACCCCCCTGGATCCGCCACTGTATCCCATACGTCTTCAAAACTTGAAGTGGTACACACTCAATTCTAGACGGAATTATCTTTTGATGAGTTTTATTGTTAAAGTACTATTTTGCCTTATAAAATGTGAAGCTGTTTAATATAATATCCATGTTAATCCCAGATATTTTGAAGTGATTCAATTCAAACATCTAAAAGCTCGCACCCAAAGATTGCATGGTTCTGCTATTCATACATTTCCTCGTGTGTGGGATTCACTACCTTCTACTTTAAAGGTAGATATTGTACTGTCCTTTCACACCTGGCTTAATAAATTAAAACAACATGTATTATCAACCGGTTAAATGTAAACTCATTTTATTCTTCAACTAATTTAAATTTAAGCTCTGACAGCTTTCCAGATTTTTGTAAGCTTTATGTTGTGCAGTGTACATGAGACTCTGACGTGTGTTTTTTTTCTTTTTTCTGAATTAATTGTTCCAAATTCCTTACATTGATCATAATTATTCTCAGTTTACATCAATGAAGTTGTAAAACTTGCTTTTGGTCATATATTGCGGGGGGGGGGGGGGGGGAGAGTAATCTCTTGTCTCAATCATAATGTTGGCTTCTCAGCCTACATGTATAGGGTCTAATCAAACTTAATTTATATGCCAATCATTTTGTATACATGCATGCTAAATCATTTATTGCACAGCGCCCTCTTCATTCAGATTGTGTCAATCTGGGCACGTGCTCACATTTAATAATTATTATTTTTATCTTTTTCTTGTGAGCTCTACTTCTACCCAGGTTGACACTTCTTCTTTTTGATTCTTTATTTGATTCTAATTTAATTTGTTGTCATCTTCAACAACTAAATAGTTGTATTTTACTAATTTGTATTACATGTATGTTATCTTTGTAAAGTCACATGGATTGGAAAGGAAGACCTTCGGGTCATAGTTATTTAGTTAATCTTTTTCCTTTCCCGGCATCCATGTGACTCTCATATTCCTATTGTTTGTATATGTTGTTTATGTGTTTGATTATGCCGAATAAATAATAATAATAATAATGATGAGGACTCCCTGTCAAATGGTGGCAAGGTTTACAGTCAAGTGGGTTGGAAATAGCTACATGATATTTCAGACAGAGTATTTTGAGCAAAATAGTGGGCTATGTTATACACTATCCATGTCATCAGCAATAGCTAGTTAAAGAAGCCACTTTGTTCTGGTTAGATGTACCTATATATAAAAACAATAATAATAATATGCAAATTTGTATTGCACTTAATACAATGGCCTATATTCAGAAGTCAGGTTTAACTTAAGCTCTGTGACTTTCGGGTATTTTTGTCTTTGGGTACCCGTGGTAATTTTCGGGCGGGTACCCAGGTACCCGAAATTCATGTCGCATGAAATATGACTGGTTGAAAAACCCCAAAGGTGACGTCATCCAGCCATTGCACCGCAAGCAAACTTATGAATGAAAATATAGTAAGCATGCGCAGTGCAAGCCTCTCGTGCCCCATGCAGTATTCCATCAAAACAAGTCTGCAATACTCTGTCACCTTGTACCAAAATCGACCTAGAATTCCACTTTCCTATATTTCATATTAATTATGAAAGGTATTCTCGGAGGATCTGTTTTCTCACTGATACCACACAGGTAAGCAAGTTTTGATTACTTCTTGCTTTTCCGTCAAAATCTTACGAAGTAGCGTTGATATTACATCGTGTTCGTGAGTTTGTAGAATCTATCGCTACATGCACAAAGTCAATTGATTTCCGGGTAGTTTCGGAGCGCCTAATGCGCCAGCCAATCACGATCGTGTTACCATAAGGTATATCGCTAATCCAAACCGCAATGCATCATGGGATCGAAAAGGTGGCCATTAGCTAGCTCTGCGCACGTGCAGAGCTAGCTAACGGCCCCCTTTTGGATCCCATGATGCATTGCGATTCTGATTAGCGATAAACCTTATTGTCGGTTTATAATGAACTGAAAATGGTAACACGAACGTGAATGGCTGGCGCTTCGTAGGCTATGCTTAAGCTGCAAAAGAAACATGGCGACGATCGAACGATCTCAGTCACATCATCACTTGAAAAACTTGTATATTATACAAATAGCGAATAGGCATGAGTGCGATGGTGCGAGATTTCGCATGAGGTGAAAGAAAGATGCTCTAATAGAGCGTTTCTTTCTTTCACCGAATGCGAAATCTTGCACCATTGCACGAATAAGAATATTCGCTATTTGTGTTGTACAACGCCTCGGAATTTAGCAAAAATGTGAAAAAACAGAGTTTTTCCCTGCAGTAATCTATGAAAAGGGAGCAAAAATATTGAAAGCAAAAAGCAAATTCCCACAAGCGCACATGAACTTGGGCAGCATTGCACATTTAGCCAGCAGGCTTATACGCGTATTGCACCTTCATTTTTACTGAGCGCAATGAATTAAATCCTAGTATTGTGATGTCATCTCCTAAAGCCGTGCAACGGTACATTTTGGATGGTACGTCTTGTGTGCAACGGTACGAATGTTTGACAATCAGCCTCCCATTTGCTCGGGTACAACAAACTAAGTAGGCGTGTACAATTATGGATATTTCGAGGGTAATTGGTGAGATTCAAAATGAGACTTGTGTACTTTTGTGATGAGTTACAATCATGTCTTACACTATGCAATACAAATCAAATACACATACGTTATACTGGTAAGCAATTTTCGGGTATCGGGTATTGATTTTTGTACCCGGGTACCCGAGGCTTCCGGGCGGGACCCGGGTACCCGGGTTTTAGTCCCAGCCCTAGGAAGATAACAAAAAATATTGTTTACACTGTATGCTTGTAATGTTCACTGTGCTCTTTCCTAATTCTTTAAGACAACTACATGTATCTTATTCATCCTTTGTGAGTCAAATGAGCTAATGCTTTACTGCTAGAGATTTATGTCACAATTGGCGTCCATACTTCAACAAGTGGAATGCCTCTGGCCGTCTCACCTGCATCACGCGATTCAATATAGCAGCAGTGCTGATTTTGAAAACTACTATAACTCGCACAAGATGTTCAGTGATACTTGGTTACTCTTATTTCCACGTTTTATGAACTAGACCAATACACTTATAGAGATATGATGGCAATTCAACAAATACCCCCAACGTGGCCAAAGTTCTTTGACCTTACATGACCTTTGACCTTGATCATGTGACCTGAAACTCGCACAGGATGTTCAGTGATACTTGATTACTCTTATGTCCAAGTTTTATGAACTAGACCAACACACTTTCAAATTTATGGCTGTAATTCAACAAATACCCCAATTTGGCCAAAGTTCATTGACCCTAAATGACCTTTGACCTTGGTCATGTGATGTGAAACTCATGCAGGATGTTCAGTGATACTTGATTAACCTTATGTATAAGTTTCATGAACTAGGTCCATATATTTTCTAAGTTATGATGACATTTCAAAAACTTAACCTTAGGTTAAGATTTTGATGTTGATTCCCCCAACATGGTCTAAGTTCATTGACCCTAAATGACCTTTGACCTTGGTCATGTGACATGAAACTCAGGCAGGATGTTCAGTAATACTTGATTAACCTTATGGCCAAGTTTCATGAACTAGGTTCATATACTTTCTAAGTTATGCTGTCATTTCAAAAACTTAACCTCAGGTTAAGATTTGGTGTTGACGCCGCCGCCGCCGTCGCCGTCGGAAAAGCGGCGCCTCTAGTCTCACTCTGCTATGCAGGTGAGACAAAAACGCAACTTCAGACCAGACTGTAAATTACACCTGACTTCAGAATACAGGTGAATGTATCTGAGTACTGTATACTATTACCCCATCTATAGCACGGCTATCCTGATCAGGTGCTCGAGCATTCAAGTAATTCCTTCCTTCTGGGTACCTATTTACTACACCTGGGTGGAGAGTGGCAAATGTAGATAAACGGCTTGGCAAAGGACGAGAGTGCTGTGTGGGATTTGAACCCCAGACCTTGTGATTCGAAGCCTGGAAACTTCACCTATACACATGATTACATGTACCTGGCCATTGTTGACAACATGAGATAAGGAAGAACTTACCTGGCCATTGGTAATAGCTCTGTAGACCATACATGAGATGAGGAAGAACCAATAACTATTGAGAATCTGAAGAGTGATGAGAAGTCCATTGAAGAAGTAGTATGCAGGAAATGGTCCAACGATTTCAAGAGATTGGAATAGAGAGCTGAAGATCAACCTGTTTATTCAAATAAAGATAAATAAAAAGAAAATTAAATCCATGTTAAATATTTTAATAATATAATTTGGAGGACAAGGTTCCGAAGCTGTGTGTAAGAACCACCAGTCTAAAAAGTATCCCCATTTTGTTTCATTCAGATGAAATCTTACAATACAACCGGAGAGGAGCTTCATGAAGCTCATACAGAGGAAAATTACGAATAACTTAACAAAAGCATCATGTAGTTTGGTGCCTACCAAGATATTAAAATATCCCCCTTTGTCATTTGAAGTGGGACTGACTTTCTGTTGACCCAAATAAAACTGACAAATATTCAAATATTGCTGATGGGAATTAATATGCAGATTTGCCATCTTCCAGTTCCATTCATATACGCTTTCAGGATTGCTTTTTTTTTCAAAGCTTCAGAGTGATTTCCATCATTTGCGTTATTCTAAAGCTAGTATTACACCAAAACCGTATTCTCCCAAATAAATTCGGACCGATTTTGCCTGAATACGGCCTGATTTGAATGTCCCCAAATCCCTCCAGAATTTTCTCACATTCGCGGAGGGAGAACAGAATACTCCCGAAAACGAGTATTTGGATGAATTTGTAGCTGATTTGGTTCCAGTGTAACCCTACCTTCAAGCAGTCAGGAAAACTTGGTAAAGGTATATGACTTACATCTTGTAATATTTGCATACAAATGTTTAATGCTTTGAATGACATAGAAGGACAAGCTATTTCTTCTGGTAGTACTTTTAATTTCCTGACACATTAGTCAGGGGCCTTAGCAAAATTTTGGGGACAGAATTTACAAAAGCGCCATTTTTTGCATGTGGGTCCCTGCTATCAAAAGCATTAATTCTAGATAGGGTGCCCCGAAATCGGTGAAGGGCACCCTATTTTAAAATGCTAATTTATGCAAATTTTATGCAAAAAACTCAATTCACCATATCTCACTATAAATAATTTTCAAATGCCCAATTTTTGTGTATTTGGGTCTTCTTTTGCTAAATATTCAACTGTAGGTCGATTTTTATAAAATTGGTGAGTATGAATCAATTCTTAAGGTTAATTTATGCAAATTTTATGCAAATTATATGCAAAAACACATATTTTATCAATCTTGACATATAGAATTGTCAAAATCACAATTATTTTTCCACATGTGTCACTGGTTCCAAAAGCATTATTTCTTGATAGGATGCCTCGATATCAATGACTGGAATCCTATTTCATAGTGCTAATTTATGCAAAATTATGCAAAATCACACTATTCACCGTAAATTACTGTATATGTATAGTACAGACCTAAACTTTTCTAGAAGCCTTTTTTTTGGGGGGGGGGGTATTTGGGATTCATTTTGATGGGGCATCAAATCTACATTGATTTCTGTACAGTTCCCAAATCAGTAAATCAATAAATTTTCAATGTTGATTAATGCAAATTTATGCAAAATTAATGCAAATATGTGTAAAACACATGAACTATCATATTTCGAGGTTTTAAACAGAGGGACGAGCACAACACTATGCATATGAGACACTGCTACACAATTCATTCATTATGGTGACTTTCCATGCAACCAGAGGAGTGTATCATGTTTAAAATGCAGTATGCAAATTATAAATCCTAAGCATACCCCTTTCTTTCCCAAGTAGAGTTGAGTTCAAGTTCAAATTCATTTATTAAAACCAATAAACAATATAAAATCAATGAAATTTTCAGCACTATGCTAGTTTGATTTTTCTCTATTTATTCAAGTCAGCATTTTCCTGGGGTGGACTTGACCTTTAAAGTAAAGATTAATCTCATCTCACTTGAGTGAGTGCGTATTTACTATGAACATCCTAACCATCTCAAGACTTGTACATGGAGGAGTTGATTTGTCATAGAACTCCTTTTTTATTCTAATAATAATAACAAAATACAAATCTAAGAGGGCCCCACCCTTCGGATATGAACTACCCACACATTGCAAGTCTGTTTTCACAGAAGGTAACAGATTATTGATTCCTGATCATGACTGCCTGATTGCATGTCTTGCATTGATTCTGTTAGTGATGTATGTCTAGTAGATGCATCATTGTATGATTTCATCTCTTATCCTTTGAAAAGGATTCTTTTAATGGATGTGTGAGGATCCAAGGCTATCCCTCTTTGACATACTTGTATAATCTAGGAATTATGGAGTCAGCAAATGCCACATGTTGAATCTACAGTGTGTATCAATAAAAACGGGACAGTTGTGAAAAGTCTATCAAAATTTTGTTTGAAATCATAATGTCTATATTTTGATGTTAATGGATGCTCTTAGGTCTTATCTTACAAACGCCATTAGAAACAAGGCAAAAGCGATTTTGTGTCTCGCCCACTTATGAAAAGAACAAGAAATATCGTGATTTGCGAGGGCACGCAACAAAATTGTATCGAAACTTTAATGTGAAATGACTTGGATGGAATAACACTTGTCATAAGAGCCTTCCACGTAAACTTTAATGTTGACCTGAAAATGATCTTTGACCTTACCATGTGACCTCCGACTGCAGCCTAACATGCAGGTCGCCGAAGTACATCTACCATCCAAGTTTTGTTGAAAAGTGACATACGGTTGCGGAGTTAGGTGTCATAAGAGAGTCTTGCATGTAAACTTTAACATTGACCTTAAAATGACCTCTGACCTAACCATGTGACCTCCGACTGCAGCATCACATGCAGGTCCTCCAAGTCCACCTACCATCCAAGTTTGGTTGGAAAGTGACTCACAGTTGCGGAGTTAGGTGTCATAAGAGTCTTGCATGTAAACTTTAACGTTGACCTAAAAATGACCTTTGACCTTATCATGTGACCTCCGACTGCAGCATAACATGCAGGTCCCCCAAATCCATCTACCATCCAAGTTTGGTTCAAAAGCGACTTACGGTTGCAGAGTTAGGTGTCATAAGAGAGTCTTGCATGTAAACTTTAACGTTGACCTGAAAATGACCTATGACCTTACCATGTGACCTCTGACTGCAGCCTGACATGCAGGTCCCCCAAGTCCATCCACCATCCAAGTCTGGTTGAAAAGTGACTTACGGTTGTGGAGTTAGGTGTTATAAGAAAGTCTTGCTTGTAAACTTTTAACGTTGACCTGAAAATGACCTTTGACCTTATCATGTGACCTACGACTGCAGCATCACATGCAGGTTCCCCAAGTCCATCTACCATCCAAGTTTGGTTGTAAAGCGACTTACGGTTGCGGAGTTAGGTGTCATAAGAGAGTCTTGCATGTAAACTTTAACGTCGACCTGAAAATGACCTTTGACCTTACCATGTGACCTGGGACTACAGCATAACATGCAGGTCCCCCAAGTCCATCTACCATCCAAGTTTGGTTGAAAAGCGGCTTACGGTTGTGGAGTTAGGTGTCATAAGAGAGTCTTGCATGTAAACTTTAACGTTGACCTGAAAATGACCTTTGACCTTACTATGTGACCTCCGACTATAGCATAACATGCAGGTCCCCCAAGTCCATCTACCATCCAAGTTTGGTTGAAAAACGACTTACGGTTGTGGAGTTATGTGTCATTAGGTTTGTGACGGACGGACGACAGACGACGGACGGACGACATTTGGATCCCTAAGTCTCGCCTTCACCTCTGGTGGGCGAGACAAAAATAAGATTAGTTCCTGCTTGAGCGAACACGGAACGTTTTTGTCAGGGGTTCAAAAAAGGCTTGCGCCAAAATGGCAGAAAATGAGAAAATATTATCAAGACTTCTTGCTAATAAGCAGACTCCTCTTAACCTTTTCATTATCTTTGTCATAATTCTTAATCATTCTGTCAAAATTCATTTACAAACCTATTGATTTACTTGAATTATTTTGTGGGGATACATGTATCTTTTAGCACTGAATATTCCTTCATAAAATTGTTAACCCAGGTAAGGGGATTTGCTTTGTTAATGGGCGAGCATGTAATTTCTTAAAATCATTTCATTTTGTGCTACCAATTTCATGGTGCCTTTAAAAAACATGAATCCTTTCCTGTTAATTAATATTGTCCTGTCAAGCGCACAATTTAACTTGTTCAAGAAATCAATGTCCCCTTGACAATATGATTAATTTCTTTCAAAGTCATCATAATCTTTGTTGCTTATGGAGGAATATTCAATGCTAAAAGAAAACCTATTTAAATGTAAACACAAAACAATTCAGGCCAGTGTAGGGAAAACATGAGGGCGATTTCGCCCTCATGACAGCCGAAATCGCCCTTAAATGTGCAAAATGGAATGCTTTGGGGGCGACCACCTTTTTTAAAGTTGCCGCAATATCTGCCCCATCAATATTCAAGAAAATCAATATTCTATGTACATCAGAATAATTAGATATGCTTTCAGAGCATAATTACTCATTGGGGGAAAAAAAAACTACCCCTTGATATTAAAGAAATACCCCCGAAATTCAGCCGTCGCCCCAATATGGCAAAATTAGCCCTTAAGAATAGAAATTAATTCCTTCCCTGATTCAAGTAAATCAATACATGTAGCTTTGTAAATGAATTTTGACAAAATAATTCAAGAATTATGACAAAGATAATGAAAAGTTTAAGAGGAGGCTGCTGATTAGCTAGAAGTCTGATCATCAATATATACTCTCATTTTCTGCCATTCTGGCGCAAGCCTTTTTTTGAACCCCTGACAAAAACGTTTCGTGTTTGCTCAAGCATGAACGAATCTTGTTTTTCTAACATCATTTGAAAGATAAGATTTAAGGGCATATATTAACATAACAAAAATAGACATCATAATTTCAAACAAAACTTTTGATAGACTTTCCTAAACTGTCCCGTTTTTATTGATACGCACTGTATACAAGATTAAGTTGGACTTTGAAAATAAACAATAAAGCAATTTCTTCTTTATGATGATCATAATTTCCATGTTTACTTTTTTCCATCACATACATATTGGATATTATACAATGTCATTCAATACAAAATTTCAAAGGAAAACTTAAAAAATATCTTCTGAATTCATACTAGATTATTGTTTTTTCACAAAGTAATGTAATTCAGAACTTAATATGTAAATGTATTTAGTAATTTCTCTTTGTATATATGTTTGGTTACAGCCCGATAGACCGCGGGTCCGATAGACCGCGGGTCCGATAGCCCGCGGGTCCGATAGACCGCGGGTCCGATAGTCCGCGGGTCCGATAGACCGCGGGTCCGATAGTCCGCGGGTCCGATAGACCGCGGGTCCGATAGCCCGCGGTGTGTGTAAAATTATGGTCAGGATATAGTGAGATCCAATGCCATCAAGAGGTCAAAAGGCCAATGATACGAGTCCATTGGGGTTCTATAACGATGACCCAAAGGACAATCACCCCCTGACATCTACTTCAAGGAAGATATTATCCCCATATTTTATCGTCAGGGACTGTTACCCCCCCCCCCCCCCCCCCCCCCGGAAATTTACCCTCTAGACGCCATACGGAGCCATCGACCTGACGACATGGCGAGATATTTTATCTTGCCAAGTCGACTTAAATAAGTTACATGTCAACATAGCGATATATCGGGATTCTCGCCGGGGCTTGTACACTTCATATCTCGCCATGTGGACATATCGACCTGACAAGATAGAATATATCGCTATGTCAAAATAATAAGCGTATTAATTACTTAGGCGGCGGAAGCGGGGGGGGGGACCTTTCCTCCTAAATTTGAGGTGGGGGACGGTCCCCCCTAGATTTTTAGTTGAGAACCTTTTTTTTGCTTGTCAATTTGTTTTCTACGTCCCCCCTAAATTGAGGTGGACCCCCCCTAAAATCTTTTTGTCCCCCTAATTTTGGTTTATAACCTTTTTTCTTGTCAAAAATTTTTCAAAATTGGTGGTCCTTCCTACAAATTTTGGTTGATTTGCTTGTCAATTTTTTTACCTGTGTCCATCCCAAAATTTCAGGTGGACCCCCCTAAATTTTTTTGCCTTCCGCCGCCAATGATTAATTAAGACATGGCAAGATAAAGTACCACGCCATGTCGTCACGTTAATAGCATTTTCAAGGCTCCATACTAGGGGTAATTATCTGGAGGGTAAATTTCCGGGGGGGGGGGGTGTATCAGTCCCCGCCGGTAAAAATATGGGGATAATATTTTCCTTGAAGTAGTTGTCAGGGGGTGAATGCCCTAATTGGGTTATTGTTATAGAACCCAGGCGCGGATCCAGGATTTCGTGGGGAGGGGGGGGGGGGGGGGGGGGGGCAAATTTGACCTGATTTTTGGCGCCCATATGTGTACTTTTCGAAAAATGGCGCCCACTCCCTCCCGGCCATGCTAACTAAAGTGCCTTAAATGGATTTTGAATTATCTTATAATCACATTTAAAAAAAACAAAAGACCACTTTTTCATGTGTTCTTGAAAAAAAAAATCCATGAATATATAATGTAATATCAATGGGAGCGCAAAGCACGAGCGATTTTTTTTTATTTTTTTTTTGGGGGGGGGGGTTCAATTTGGTTTAACTTCTTACCAGAGTAGGCCCTACTAGAATATTCTGTGAATGGGAGCTTTAGTTTCTGTACTGTTGTGTTAGAATACCCTTCAATAATATTAATGATAACCTCTTGGGAATAATGCAATCTCGAAGCAATCGACTAATTCTCCTCATCAGTGGCGTATTTATTCAGCATGGGTGCACGGGGGGGGGGGGGGGGGGGGATGGGTGGCGAGGGCACCAAGTTAAAAAAAATAAATGAAATGGGGGGGGTAGACGTCAAAGAAAATCTGATATTTCATTCTTAAAAACAAATTGAGGTATCTCACAAGGCCTAAATAAATAATGAGAACGCGAAGCGCGATCTGATTTTTTAAAATAGATTTATCATGTATTATATCCTGAAAGCCTAAGTCAGGGGCGGACCCAGCTTCCGCCATTAGGGGGAGGGGCCATTTTTTCACCCATATTTTCCCCGATCGGCCGCTCAAAGTTGATTTTTTTTGGTTTCTTTGAAGGGGTTGTCCCAGTGCCGTAATGAGCCAACAATTTCGAGGGGGCTCGATATGGTGTATCGCATAAAATTAATAAGAAGTTGCCAGTGAGCGAAGTGAGCAAGCAAATATGCTGACATTTTTATTACAAAAATACAAGGTTGTGATAGATTTTGACATAATACTTGGAAAATAATATTATATTTCATCCTTATCCCTTTCCTTTTCTCTCTATTTTTTCTTAGTCTTGATTCTCTCTTCTTCTTCTTCTTTTTTTTTTTTTGGGGGGGGGCAAAACACCCATGTCCTAACAGTCATTTCCTAGCTTTACTTTATAAGCAACATAAATGTGTAATAATCTCTTAAGCCCTACGTAATCTAAACAAGTGGAATGCCTCTGGCCGTCTCACCTGCATCACGCGATTCAATATAGCAGCAGTGCTGATTTTGAAAACTACTATAACTCGCACAAGATGTTCAGTGATACTTGGTTACTCGTATTTCCACGTTTTATGAATTAGACCAATACACTTATAGAGATACATGTATGATGGCAATTCAACAAATACCCCCAACATGGCCAAAGTTCTTTGACCTTACATGACCTTTGACCTTGATCATGTGACCTGAAACTCGCACAGGATGTTCAGTGATACTTGATTACTCTTATGTCCAAGTTTTATGAACTAGACCAACACACTTTCAAATTTATGGCTGTAATTCAACAAATACCCCAATTTGGCCAAAGTTCATTGACCCTAAATGACCTTTGACCTTGATCATGTGACCTGAAACTTGCACAGGATGTTCAGTAATACTTGATTACTATTATGTCCAAGTTTCATGAATCAGATCCATAAACTTTCAAAGTTATGATGGTAATTCAACAGATACCCCCAATTCGGCCAAAGTTCATTGACCCTAAATGACCTTTGACCTTGGTCATGTGTCGTGAAACTCATGCAGGATGTTCAGTGATACTTGATTAACCTTATATATAAGTTTCATGAACTAGGTCCATATATTTTCTAATTTATGATGACATTTCAAAAACTTAACCTTAGGTTAAGATTTTGATGTTGATTCCCCCAACATGGTCTAAGTTCATTGACCCTAAATGACCTTTGACCTTGGTCATGTGACATGAAACTCAGGCAGGATGTTCAGTAATACTTGATTAACCTTATGGCCAAGTTTCATGAACTAGGTCCATATACTTTCTAAGTTATGCTGTCATTTCAAAAACTTAACCTCAGGTTAAGATTTGGTGTTGACGCCGCCGTCGCCGTCGGAAAAGCGGCGCCTATAGTCTCACTCTGCTATGCAGGTGAGACAAAATGAAATTTCATGTATTTTGTCCTGAAAATTGAACATTTTGGGCAATGTTTGTGAACCTGAACAGCGTATATAACTAGATAATTACCACGAGCGCGAAGCCGAGCAGAAATGTTAAATATTCGTTCTGGCCTGGTCGAAAAGGGACATGTTAAGGATGTTTTGCAGTTAGCCATTAAGACGATACATATTTCAACGATTAAATAATGCGAGCGCGAAGCGCGAGCTGAACATTTTTGATATTCCAACCTAAAAAGATGAGATTTCAAATCCCCCAATGGGACATTCGATTCATGTTTGTCAATCATGAAAAAGGATGGGTTATTTTTGGTATCTTCCTACAATAATAATGCGAGCGCAAAGCGCGAGCAAATTTTTTTTGATATTCTGATTCGAAACTGGATAATTTTAGCACGTTTTGAATAAGATCAAGCTTTGTATCCTAAAAACATGCGTGCGCGTGTTTTAGAGTTAGACAGAATCCTGTCAATCTGAATACATTTCATTTTTCATCATAAAAATCAATAATGCGAGCGCAGAGCCCGAGCTGAAAATAATATTTGAAATTCCGATATGAAAAGGGTCAATTTAAGCACTGTTTAGAGCACTGTGTATATAGGGAAATTTGATAGCACTATATAAATAATGCGAGCGCGAAGCGCGAGCTGATATTTTATTATTTATTTGACCTAGGGTCGAGACATTTTAGGCCTAAGGACATTTTGTCATCATATAAGAATGATGACTATCTTCTCTTTGTTTTCCTAAAAATTTATTTCTGAAAAAGGGACAATTTAGTTATAATGAATTTATACAAATTTTATTTCATATTTATTAATCTGTTAAGCCTAATGAGTGAGTGAAATTTGTTGACAGTGCATGAGGCCTGAAAACTGGATATTTTAAGTATTTTTGTAATCATGAATAGGATTCATTGATTGATATATTTTTAGCAAATAATACGAGCGCAAATCGCGATCCGGATTTTTCTTTTAATGGGGGGATTTAAGTAGTTTGTTATAAAATTAATATATAGGTATACATAACTCACCAATCAAAACGCGAGCGCACAGCGCTAGCTCATAGGCCTTTATTATTATTTTTTTATAATCGAGACACCTGAAAAGGTATATTTAGAGAATCTTATATGAAATATAAAAAGACAATACATAGGCCTACTTGGCATATAGTGCGAGCGCACAAAATGTTGCAAATGTTGATTCAAACCATAAAACGGACATTTTCCAGAGCACTTAAAACATAAATTGGTAAATAAAACAAAATAATGAAAGATCGATGTCCGAGCTGAATTATGTTTTGTATATTGATATCAAAACTTGATATTTTAAACTACATATCAGCCTATTGAGCTGTATTTATATACTGACTTAAGAAGGACTAAGGTATAATTCCTATTCTAATTGCTTGTCCTTTTCTCTTCCTTTTTTCTGTTTCTTACCCCTTTTTGTGCCACCATGGGGGGGGGGGGCAAAATCTTTGCCCCCTGGATCGACCTATGTATGTTGACTTGAAAAACACTAACACTTACATGTGGGATTGAAGCAGAGGATGCATACCTCATTAATCAAATATTGCGAGCGCGTAGCGCGAGCTGAATTTGACAATATATCTATCTCGCTAAACAGACTTAAAACTCGAAAACATTTTTTTTTCTGTTATCGTAAGAACGGGATATTTTAATTCAGCCGCATTAATTGAAGTTTTTTGGCAGGACATATATTTTACTATAAACAGGCAATGTTGCGTCCCCGGTCGAAAATGAATTTGCATGAAGCCCTCTAAGTTCAAGGTCAATTTGGCGCCCTCGGTTGAACATAAACTTGGCGCCCCCATCATGTGAAATATAACTTTGCCCTCCCTCCCCTCTCTGAAACATGTATTTGTCGCATTATGGTCAAAATTCAAATTAGCGCTCCTCTAGTTCGAACATCAATTTGGTGCCCCGCTAGATCGAACATCAATTCGGCGCCCCATAGTTCGAACGTCATTTTGGCGCCATCAAATCGACGTCCAGGGGGGCGTTTCATGAAAGGACTTGTCGGACGTTTTATCCGACAAGTCCCATTTCATCCGACAGTTACCATAGTAACAGTACCTCTCAGCCAATCAACATCAGAGAAAGATGTCAGATCTGAAAACTTGTCGCATGAAAATGTTGATGAAACACTCCCCAGGTCAACATCTCCCTCTTCCGTTTCCCATCTCCTTTTCTTTCTTTTATCCTCATTCCCCTTCCTTCCTTTCTCTTTCTTTCTCTCTTTCTTTCCCCCTCTTCTTTTCCCCCCTTTCTTCTCTTTCCCCCATCTTCCCCCTTTTCTTCTCTTTTTGCTGTCTTTTCTTTCCCTCTTTTCTCGTTTTTCCTCTCTTCCCACTTACTCTCGCTCATTTTTCTTCTTCTTTTCCCTTTTTCCTTACTCCGTTCTTTTCCCTCTTCCACTTTTTTTATCTTTTCCCCTTTACTTCTCCCTTTTTCTTTTTCTTTCCTTCTCCCTTTTTTCTCTTTTAATATTTTTTCTTCTCTCTCTCCCCTTCCTCCCTCTCTCTCTTTCTTCTCTTCTTCCCCTCTTCCTCTCTCTCTCTTTTTTCTTATCTTTCTTCCCATCTTCCTCTCTATTTAGATATTCTTCTCTTCGTTCCTCTTTTTTCTTCTTTTTCCTCCTTTTCCTTTCTCCTTTCTTTTCTTCTCTTCCTTTTTCCCTCCTCTTTTTTCCCTCTTCTTTCCCCTTTTCTTCTCCCTTTTTTCTTTGTCTTTCCTTTCCCCTTTTTCTTCTCTTCCTTTCTCCTTCTTACCCTCTTTTCTATTCTCTTCTTTTCCCATCTTCCTCTTTTTTTTTATTCTCTCCCTTTTCCCCTCTTCCCCCCTCTTTTTTTTGAGCTGGGGGTGGGGGGGGGGGGTGAGGCAGTTCCCCCTCGGCCCTCCATGGATCCGCACCTGATAGAACCCCATGGCCTCGTATCATTTGACCTTTGGACCTCTCGATGACATTTGATATATCTGATCATAATTTTACACACACTGCGGACTATCGGACCCGCGGTCTATCGGACCCGCGGACTATCGGACCCGCGGTCTATCGGACCCGCGGTCTATCGGACCCGCGGTCTATCGGGATGTCCCCATATGCTTAATCATTTTATGATTTCTGTATACAGTGTATACTGAATCATTTATTTTTATTATTATTATTATTATTTTTTATTCATTATATATATATTGTTTATTTCTTTATTTTATCTTATTTATTTATTCATAAAATGTACTTCTGAAAGGGGGCCTTCACCCTACAAGCTCTGCTTTTTAGTTGGTCTCCTCTTTCGATTTCATAGTATTATTGTATTATAGAAATGATTTAAATGTTATATTTTGTAAATATGTATTTTGAACTATCATTGTAAATGTATAAAGATTGAAAGAGAAAATAAATGAATTGAATTGAATTGAATACATGTACTGAATCACAAAGATATGAAAATACAAATGAAAAAATTTGCTGGTATGTGACATTTGAATGATTTATTACCCCGGTAATTGTCAACATGACTGTTAATACCAATGTGTACATTATAAAAAAAAATACATAAGGAGGGAAAAGTTATAAAAGATAAGCAAAGGAAAAGGGTTGGGGACTCATCAGGGTCTATTCTTATTGTGACATACCAGATCAACAAGAACCACTACACTATGATCCCTCACCATCCTTCCTTGGCTTTATTTTACAGACAACCAAATGATCTATACAATCCTGGGTGGGAAATGTGAGTTAACATGGAAGTTATCACAAATCTATTCACCATTACCACCCCTCCCCCCCAAAAATGAATACAATAAAAGTAGCTGGCAATAGTTAATCAATTTAATCATTTGAAGTCATTTTGAGTTACATCAATACAACTATAATAGTAAGATAATAAGAGCTAAAATTAATAACATCTCCCTCCTTTAAAAAAAAACACAAGATACATACCCAACTACCCAGCATTAGTGTTAAACAAAATGACAGGTTTTATGATCACATTATTTGAAGCGTTAAAGTTCCGTGGCACGCACTGGCACGACAGGTTGACGCACACTTCACTCCAGTTTAAGACTAATTTGCGCACTGGCACGATTAAAGTCGTGCCAATGCGTGCCACGGAACCGTGCCAATGCCATGTTGGGACAAGAGTTTAAAAATGTTCACAATTTTGGTCAGGACAAAATTTAGAGACGGGATCATGAACTATGCGCAAACTGTTCGCGAAATCGTTGGGACGAGGGAGGAAGCGTGCCAGTGCGCGCCATGCCATGACTGTCACGAACAGTTTACGAACGGCTCACGTCGAGTTCATAAGTAGGTCACGACGTGTTCACGAATTAGGTGACCATGCCTTCCCACTGACACATGTACTTCACACATTGATGCTCAAGCAGTTCACGACTAGTTTACACTCTTCATGAATAAATTGCACATGGCACAAGCATTTCACGATGAGTTAACAAGCAGTTCAGGACTACTGCGCGACAGTGGCGCTCATGTCGATCCAGTGGTATATATACAGGGCTTCCCGGACACTACTCGCAATTCTAGAAAAGAAAAAAAAGGACAACAAAACAAAATCAACAAAACTCCCCTCCATCACTCCCCCCAAGAAAAAAAAAAGAGATGAATATGGAAAAAAAATTAACCGAAAAAAAAAATGGTCATTAGACTGTCATGCTGTCCAAACTCGTGCCTTCTGGTCATTCATTCCCTGACCCACACTTTCCTTTGTGGATTTCTTTGAGGTGGGGTTGCCTTTTCTTCCTCTTCCAGCCTTCTCTGCTGCTTTTCAACAATGGCTAGAGCAGCAGCCGGGTACAGGCATCTTCTCTTCCCTGCAATGATTGTGTCTCTGACATTCCACAGCCAATCAAAAAATGACCAGGGGTTGGGCTTTTTTTTTTGGGGGGGGCCCATTTTTATATGGCGTGCCAAAGTCGGCATGACACAATTGTGCAAACTAGTCGTGCCAATGCGGGGAATGCACAAACTGCATGTATGCATGAACTCGTCGTGTCAATGTGGACACTGATGGGCACGCATTCGTGAAGTATTCATAAACTGGTCGTGAACTAGTCGTGAACAGTGCGGGAGCCTCCCAGTTCGTGTCCCAAATGGCACAACTTGCCATGACAAAATCGTGACCGAAAGTCGTGCAAGTGTCGGCCTTGCATAAGTGTTAAACATACATACCAAAATGGAAGAAAGATTATGCGTGATAAAAAGAATGCAGTAGTGAATACAGCAAACAAGCAATTAGCTCCAGCCTCATACTGAGCGTATTTCATCATCTTTCCAATCTGTACATTGTCCATTAGGAATAGGGAGGGAGAGAGAGACAGACAGGAATATAAAGGGAAGATGAGAGATACAGAAAAAAGAACGAGAGATAGAAATAGAGGGAACGGAAGACAACATGAAAGGAGGGGGAGAAGAAAGAGCAGGATGGACAGATAGGTTGACAGAGAGATAAGCAGAGAGAGATGGAAGGAAGGAAAGAAGGAAAAAAGAAGGAAGGAAAGAAAAAAAGAAAAAAAGAAAGAAAGAAAGAAAGAAAAAAGTGCAAGAGTAGAAAATGGGAGAAAACAAGAAAGATTAAACTAAGACAAATTCAATAATGCACTTACCCAAATGGGAGGAATAAAATCCGCGAGAGGAAAAATACAAGACTAAAAACTCCAAATAACGCATTAGCTGCAGAATGTGATGCTGAATAATTACATATTTTGGCAAGCTGTAGGACAGAAAATATATTGATCATAGTTTAATCTCCCATACATATAAACTTTTGAAAGCTAAGTCCTCCCAACAAAATATCTAAATGCATAATAGAGAGAAAGAAAACCCCATAAAACTGAGACATTTCAATTCACACATAGTTTCACAAAGCATCATTACGTCATATATTAACTGTATCATTTGCATTTCATTTATTTGAAATATTTTATTTACCACTTACAATGCAAAATCAGAATATATTTCTCCTTAAATATATTAATATCATTGTCATTGTTTTTTACAGGGACGAAGGGGGAGGGGGTGAATAGTGACAAGCTTTTAATGCTCAAAATTGAAAGGCTTGGACCATGATTTTAAACTATTCTACTTAATTTATACTAACTGTTGTATACTTTTTAGTGAAGATATTACTAGTATTAAAAAATAACATTGTACTCTTGGGGCAATCTTTAATATACTGTAATACTGTATTACTTGGGTATATGATGTACATATAAGGTGTAATAAAGAGTGCAAAACATTAAAACATGTTCCCAATGTCCCTTTAATATACACCTACTGTAATCTCACATATCATACATGATTGTTTTGTACGCATTTGTGTACTTCCTATAGAATGAGTACTGTAATTTTACTACACTGCACTGCACCTGTACGAGAAGATCTCCGTTATTAACATGAATCACTATTCATATTCATATTGATCACTCAAATCTGTAAGCTATTATGTTATTCCAAAAGGCTTCGTACAGGGATCACACACTTCAAGTTGGGCACAATAATTTAGTGTTCAATACAGTCATGTATATTTGCAGTCAGGGATACAAGAAAAATAGGGGGGAGGGTAAAAAAAGGGGCATGTGGCCCCTTCCCTTTAAAAAAATATTTTTGAATGTATTATTTTTGAATGTATTACAAAAAGGATTGTTTTTCCCGGCAGTAGAGTGAAAAAAGATGATCTAAATTGCAAATTCATGGAAAATAGTATACTTTTCAACCCTGGATATGTAAAATCTAGTCTAGGTTTCACCTCATAATGAAAATTGAATATTTCCAGTTCTCTTTGAGGCATTTTTATTAAACATGACCAAATAATTGGTTTTAAAGTTAAATACCATTTGTGGTAACGATCTCAAGATGAGTTCAAACAGAATCCAATTAATTACCACCAAAGTGTTTGTATGTATAAATAAAAAAATATGTGCCAAATAGCTCTGCAAGAAAATGTGCTAATTGCTGAGAAATTAGCAAAATAAGCATGGAATTCCATCAAATGTCAGGTATTTTTCGAAGTAAATAATTTTTTTAAAAAGCAATATTAATAAACTGTCCCACATATACTTTTCTGTGTTAGTGATATCAGAATTATCGATTTTGGGCTAAGATTTTACAAAAGTAAGTTCACATTAATATACCAGATCTATACGTATGAAAATATTTCAACATACCGGTAATAACTTTCTCATGAATGAAATAATTGTTTGCTGCAACTACTGTCTTTTACCTTTGAGGTATTCTGAAATCGAAGGATGATTTTTGGCTTAAAGTCTATTTTGAAAGTCCGTGTTCACTGTATCACTAATGTCATGTCTTGTATAATAATATTATTCTTCTGTCTTGTGGTGTTGGCAACCAGTCAAAGAATTGGTATGATTTGTATTTAATAGCCTTACCTCAAGGAATATGTCTGCCACATCATGAGTGAGTAAAACAATGCAGCCGATCCTGGTGAAGTTACATGCCCATGAGAAACCAAGCAAGAAGATTGTTGCAAAGTGATGTATAAACTGTGGAATAAAATCCTGAATAAAAAAATTGGAACGAAAGAGGAATACATGATATAGGTACACTGTATGCTTGAGTTTATTCAGTACAATGTTCTCATCCCCTTCAAATATATACAGTATCTTTTCCCTGCTACAGTAGAGGAAATCAAATGCCCTAAAGAGCCCTGGAAAACTAAAAAAGAGAAGCGGAAATTCCTGTTATAGGGCGGGTCCAAATTATAAATTGGAATGCAATGTAAAAACAATTTGGCTCAAATGTTAGCCCCCCCTCCCCAAATATGTTTTGAATGTTATTTCATTAGGTGGTCTATGTCAGATCACCTATCAAGTTTGTCATAATAATTATTTCTTTATTATTCATTTTTAAGGCCAATGTTTGTTGCCAATGTTTGTGGCCAAGTTTGAGAAATCTGTCTTGTCAATTTCTTTGACAAAACATGTCATGTATAAAGTCTATAATAGAGACACCAAATAAGCTTTTCAAGGTCATCAGGTTAGTATGGCGTCATCCAGGCGCCATTTTGAAAAATTCTTTAATTGATCATACATGTATCATAACAGATCATCAATTATATTTACAGAAAGTTAAACTTTATCATCAAAGGTCATGCAGAGGTCATGATGCGTGCGTAAATACAAATTGCCCATGATTGATTTTGGATATGTTTCAGGTCACTTTAAGCATTTTAACATTTTGCGCGCACACGTATGGGCATACTTATCATGTATAACATCGTTATGCAACATAGAATTGCTGTTTTTTCTATGTGTACCGTAAGTAACGGTGTATTATAAAAACTATTAACCGCACCTTTTTCTCGGCGGAATATAAGCAAAAGTCGGGGGTGCGGTTTATCCACGGTGACGGGTCTGAGCTGACCCACGTAACCCCTCCCGAACATGTAGAAGTCTGCCAGTTCACAACACATCGAGTGGCCGGGCGAAGCCGCCCAGGGCAATGTTGTTTAGAGGGGTATGAGCTGCGGGTAATGGGAAGTGATTATTACGATCTTAATCAAACACTGTCCATAACAAATGCACCCACCTTCATGACACTAATTTCGACTTTATTCTCGATTCAAAGCAGCGAAGTTCCCTGGCTAAGTTCAAAGAGACGCCAAGCATTCTCGGTAATAATTTGTCACAGCTAGCTGAGCGAGAGCCGAGAGCTAGCTTGCGTTGTATTCATTTTAACCCCTCTCAAAGTCCCGTTTCGCGCCAGCTTATATTTTCTTTCCCGTTTGCTTTTCATAAGATACCATGTACACCGTGCACCACGTGCACGAGAGAGACGGCACAAAGCCGTAAAACAACTGGAAAAAATGCAAATTTCTTTGTTTCTTGAACCTTCCTGTAATCCCGTATCCAAAATTCATGCTACATGTAAGACATCGAATGCTACACAAATTCTGAAAGTGATTGTGAGGTTGTGATGCAAGAAATGTGAAAGACACAGATCACAATTTGATAAGATGTACTGGTAGTGGTACCGTATCGAAGTTTGCAATGTACAAGAACGGCAGTGCTGTGAGTGTACACTGTGACTGTGAGGTGAGTGAGTGTGTAAGTGGCCAATATTGTCGGGACCTTTCTTTCTTGCTAACATTTGTAGATGAATTGATCAAGAACAACAGATTTCCGCATACCGGTAATCTCTTTGAATACTTTGAAATATTTAACTTAGTTTTTGTTTCTTCGTACCTCAAATATGCATGTAAATGTGAGAAGGATTTTTTTTTTTTTTTTTTTTTTTTAAGTCCAAAGTTGGGGGTGCGGTTTATAGTCCGTTACTTACGGTATGCATTAATGATATAATTCTGGTCAAATCGATACCTCAATCAGCTCTCTAAGGGTGTGCTTATGCTTCCACTGCGTAGACGGAATCAGTGCTTTCAAACGTCGTTTCAAAACGCCGATCGTAAACGTGGTTTTGGTAGTGCTGTTTATGCTTAACTTTTCAGAGGTGAATCACGATCTCCAGCTGGCGTCACATCGTAATTTTCGTTGAGCAGAAAAGCGAGGTCAAATTGGGCGCGCCCTCTTTCGAAAGTTTATTTTTCCGAGTGTTGTTATGATCGACTATTATTTAGACATCAAACAATTTCTGATATTTTAGTAATTGCATGGAGCTACTTCATATAGCCATAGCATTTCTATCATGGTGAGGAAAAAAGTGAGACAAAATAAAGAATATTAAGGTGTGCATAATAGAATAATAAGACATCCATAAATGCTACTGGGGCTTCTTGCTCAGCAATGTCTTCTCATCATAACTCATGTTAAATCCCTCAACATTCATCGTGATGACAAATTAGAAGAGTAGTACTAGTGATAGTACTTAATTTAATAATCTCACATGCAAATGTGTATTGGTCATTAGAACCAGGGAGATGAGAGGTAATTCCGTGGAGGTAAATCCCTGTTAGAACCACGCGACTGTATTTGCCTGCGGATTTTCATCCCACCGGAAGCGTGTACCAAATGACGTCATTTAAACACGTTTACGATCGTATCTGTTTATACTTCCCCAGAAACCTGATTCTGGTCAAACAACGTTTTGAAACGTACCTCTTTGTGAGTTTACGATCGGCGTTCTGAAACGTTGTTTATATGAAAGCATGGACGCAACCATGTTTTGGACTAATCACGTATGGAAACGCCGATTCTGGCCTGAAAAGTGTAAGCATAAACACGCCCTAAGATCACTATCAAATGAGGGAATGAGACCCATAACATATTGCAGGCTTTGCAGCACACGTGCGTGGGTGCTCCAACTATGGGCTAACTATAGGCCATATACTGGCAAAAGCATGCCTATTGAGCATTCACAGTAGCGCTTCATTGCGATCATTTTAATGTTGAGATCACTAGGGGTTTAAAAATATGCCATGGACAAAGAGTTTACACTACCATCATTAAACAAGCAAATATCTACATACAATATGTTTCAGGTATATTTGCAGTTTAAAGGGGTGATCGTTTTACTTGTGGGAGAAACTCTATAGCATTTTGATCTTGACAAAAATGCTCATAACTTCTTGTTGTTTGTCTATTTTTTTGTAGCCCTTTTATTGAAATTTTCATTTGATGTTTCTGTTTCATACAAGCTATCAAACTTGTTTTAAGGGTTTCATTATAATCTACTCTCAATATGCAATTTGAAAAAGTGTGACTATATTACCATCATTCTTATTTTTAAAACAAACTATCAATATCCTCTTTCGATTTCATCACCATAGACACCGTTCTCACTACGTTCCTAAAACTAGTTTACTGGAACAAGTTTTGTGGAAACTAGTTAAACGCGTAGTGAGAACGATCGAAGCGGTCTTGGAAGCGATCTTTCAAACCAGTTGGAAAACCACCATGCGATGTAGTTTTCAAGATCGCTTCACCTCGGTAAACTGGTTTTAGCGCAAGTGAGGACACAACCGTTCTTCGGGAAGCGATCTTTGCACATTTTGAGCGCGCTACTACATACAACAGAATGCCTACGCTGCAGTTTTGAATTTTGCGCGAAACGTGTCACCCCATTGAGGGCATTTCCATAGCAACAAGATCGCTTTACGTGAAGTGATTTTGAAAACCACTTTCGTGTGATCAAGTGGGAACGCTAGCAAAGTGATCTTCCAAACTGGTTTCCTGAATCAGTTTCCAGTAAACTAGTTTTAGAAAGCGTAGTGAGAAGGGCCTCATTTATGAAGCAAAAAAATGTAGTTCCTAATATTTTCCTTTAATATCAGATATCAATAAAGGAGGAGTTCATCCTAATATAAAGGCTTGGTCCCACTGGTGAATAGACGCAAAACATATTCATAAAGGATACAGCGGACGATCAAAATGTCAGGAATGGCTCTTTCCGTTTTTTTCCGCTCCAGAAATGGAAAAAATTAGCAAAAAAAATTAGTGAAAACATAACGGAAAAGAATGGATGTGGGTAGTATTCAGCTTGGATATTCATCAGAAGCCAAGCGAATGAAAGCGGATGAACGTGGCTGATAGTTCCGAAGGCCTTACCGGGGGTTTGAATACTTTGTATGTACGAGACTCATACACTTTACATCCTTTCTCTTTCTGTGCTACTATGTATACAAGTTCCATGTACATGTACCTTATCTTTCTTCCCTCTTTCCTTTGTTCAACTGCAGTGGATGCAAATTACGAGGATACCCAGAAGATGCAGAGACGATACAGCTGACGTTTAACGGATGATAAACAGACATGGGACGTTTGTTGCTCGTATATGTTGCAGATTTATATCGTACACGGCGGAATTAAAGTTCATCCGTTCTAAAAGCTTTGTGCAACTCAAAACTTTTTACGTGGATGAAATTGGACGGATGCTCGATGGATCATACAACAAAACGTATGCAATGGGTCTGCAACGGATGCATAGAGTTTTCCAACGGATGGCACGATTTTTTTTACGCTTTACAACCTCTTTGCATCCGTAAGTGCAGTGGGACCAAGCCTTAAAAAAAGCTAGTCTGAATAAAAAGATAAAAATATTACATACAAGGGGAATATTGAAAATATCAGTAAAATTGGGTGTAAAAAGCAAGAAAATTTCACAAAATATGCACATATTGGTCGGTATGCAAATGAGGTGCCGATGATGTCACCCACTCACTACACACTGGAAATGAGGAGAAAACTGAAAGTTACAAAGAGGGAGAAAAGGAGATAGTGGGAGAGAGAGAGAGAGAATAAAGGGAAAAGAAAAAGTGAAACAGGCAAAGGAAGAAAGTACATCCATACTAGTACTAACCATACTTAGAAAGCAACCTTTTTAAGGGTGTGTTTATGCTTCCATTGCAGACATAGAATCAGCATTTTCAAACATCGTTTCTGAACGCTATCGTAAATGTTGTTCTGGGAGCGCTTTTTCTGCTTAAACTTTCAGAAGCGAAATCACAATCTGCGGCTGGCTTTGCATCGTAATTTTTCGTTGAGCAGGACAGCAAGGTCAAATTGGGCATGCCATTATACGAAAGTTTTTCTTTTCCGAGTGTTGTTTATGGTCGACCATAATTTTAAACATTGAACAATTTCTGATCTTTTAGTAATTGCATGCAGCTACTTGACATAGCTATAGAATTTCCACCATGGTGAGGATATTAGTAAGACAAAATAAAGTATATAAGAAAATAATAAGACATAAATTTGTTTATGCTACTGGAGTTTCTGGTTCAGTGATGTGTCCTCATCATAACTCATGTTCCGCTTTGTTTAATCCCTCAACATTCATCGTGATGGTGAGAGTACTTAAAATTTTTCAATAATAACTCTTATGCAAATGCAAATTGGTCAACCTGGGAGTTGAGAGGTAATTCTGTGGAGGCAACTCCCTGTCCATGCAACTGTATTGCCTGCTGATTTTCATCTCACCGGAAGCATGTACCAAATGATGTCATTTAAACACATTCACGATTGTGGTCCTGTTTATACTTCCCCCAGAAACCCTGATTCTGGTCAAAAAACGTTTAGAAATGCACCTTTTTGTAAGTTTACAATCAGCGTTCTGATATGACCTTAAAATTAATGTAATTATGGACGCAACCGTGTTTTGAAGTAATCAAGTATGAAAACGCTGATTCTGGCCTGAAAAGTGGAAGCAAACATGCCCTAAGACTTATACTACGCCAGTGTACAGAAACCCAGTACGAAAGTGTTATCATATAATTATACATGAATCACTTAGAAAACATTTATTTCAATTAAAGGTCAAGGCCACCCCAGAAAAATGATGGCCCCCCCTGAGATCTCGGCCATCGATCGCACGAGCACCGCGAAAATTTGCACAGTGGTAGTGTGCGATAAAATCAACAAGGCTGTATGATCTATTCTTCCAAGAAAATAAGATTTTTTTTTAAATGAATTAATTATGCTAATTTATGCATGAAATAAAACATTTGCTCTAATTAACTTATCATGGCACGAAATTGCTAATTTTTTATTCACAAACTCTTTGTAGGATTCTGTTCACATGTAAATGAAATAAAATTTGGTATCGCAAATTTTTTCTTATGTATTTTATTGTTTTTTGATGGAAATTGTTGCAGACTTAATTCTGATCATAAACAAGACAAAATTAATTCTAATCAGTAAACGTAGAAATGATACATTTATGAATTTTGGCTGAATACACAATTTGCATTGGATTTGTACATGATTTCACGTTTTTGAGCAATTTTGGGTCTGACATACACTTACATAATGTTGCGTAATTTCGTAACCGTGTACCCAGGTATCGCAAATTTGGTCTCCAAAGTTTTGCAAGACTTAAAAGTAAAAAGTAAGTGAGCGGTGCGGTCAAAAAATTTCGCACGGCGGATTAATCGGGCATTTTAGGGTTAAGAGCTGCAGTTGATCATAGTATATTTGTTGGTACCTTTGCTTGAGTGCAATTCTAGTACAATGTAGCTCGAAGATGTATTGATTGAATTTTATTCATCAGAAGTTGTATGTGCAGATACCAGACTGGCTGACCGTATTCTTCTACAGTATTGGGACTACAAATGATTTATAGACTATAGAAAATATTGTGTGAGGTGATAGTAGGGTTGCAAAGGGCTGGAAACTTTCAATTTTTTTTTTTAATTTTCAGGAATTTTCAGCTGCCAGGAAATTTGAGAATTTCCAATTTTTCACAAAAACTTTCCATTTGTATAAATCTATTCTTCACTCTTTAAATTGCATGAATTATAGAGTAATACATGTACAAGTATGTATCCATTTATGAGGCGCCGATTGTACCAATATTATATAGAACAATTATTTGTTATATACTCATTATTTAATAAATAATAACTATTATTTATATATAATTTACATTTTATTTGAAAATAATTACTATTATATAAAATAACATTTCTAATTATTTATATATAATTCCAAGTAATACTTTGTGTCTGCCTACTCCTTTTCTTTCATCCCCTTCACTAACCTGATTGGTCTTCTCTACTCACTAATGCCCCTTTTGTCTCTTTAGGTGGTTTCAGACCGCCTCGAAGTTCGTCAGTTCCAGGTATTCTCTGATCGGGAAATTTACCCCGATCAGAAAATACCAGGTATTTTGGTAATGTGAAAGCAAACTACGCGTAATTTCCCCGAAAGAAAATACCCGCTAAATAGTAGGTACTTGGCGAAATTACGAGAACTTTCGCGGGGATTTTTCCAAGGTCGCAGGTATTTTGGCGATGTGAAAGCAAATTACGGGAACTTTTAGCCCAGCATGTCGTTGGGTGCGGCGCCGTGGGTGGCTGCTGGGCTAGTGATTTTGAATCTCGCGCCTTGCTTGCTTATCAGACCATACTGCGCATGCTCGTAACTTCAGGAACTTATCCCGAAGGGTATGTTTCAGGGCGGTGTGAATGCAGTCCAATTAATGGGTATTTTTCAGCCTAAAAAAGTTCTCATAATTTAACGGGGATTCTTGTGATCGAGGCGGTTTGAAACCACCTCTTGTTTCTAAGTGTTGCTGTAGCTTGTTTGTGGTCTATATTATGGTTGTTCCACTTTATATGTTTGTCATTTTGCCTCCGACGAAGATTCTGCTAGGATCGAAAGCTTAGGCCCCTTTTTGACTTTCTAAAATATTTATTCCTATTAAACAGGGTTAATTGAACTAAAATAAACTTTGACCTTGAACCAGCAATCTGTAATACTCATCAAATCAACGACGCCAACAAGTTCTCATACTTCTGTTATGCAGAAATAAATAACACAATGATAATGAAATACATGTAATAATAAAGCTAATAACAACAACAATGGTGCTATTATAATATCCAAGTCCTTTGGAAGCGCATAGAGACATTATTCATAATCGTGATATGCGCTATACAAGAACTGTTTATTATTATTATTATTATGATCAATAAAGATTCTCATAATCTACAACAAGATCAGAATATCCAATATATATTCATCATCCATGAACTAAGTATATTCCAAATGCAAAGCAACTTTTACATGGAAATTTTAAAATTCCGTGTCTGTTTTAGCATAATGTTTGCCTTTGGCGAAAAACTTTCAATTCCTAAGTATCAGAAAATATCAGAACTTTTTGAAAATTCCTGAAAATTGCAAATGATTGCCAAAATTCCTGTTTATTCCCATGGAAAGTTTTCACTGCAAAAATTCCCTGCCCCGGAATTTTGCAACCCAAGGTGCTAGTGATTTAGTAACCGAAACACAAAGCCCAACAATCCAACATACGATTTGCTTTACGACTCAACATTGTTATGCCACGTCAGCTTATTGTTCAAAACGACACCTACATGTAGATATTTGAATTCAGACACTGGTTTGATTATACAGTGCATCCCACAAAAAAAAAAGAAACCAAGATTTATTGTTTATTTATCATACCTTAATTGCAAATTCAATAGACAAATGACCTATCATTGTAAAGCTTAGAGTCTCCTCTTTCATCTATTAAAAATAAAGAGTACATCTATTCCTCATTCATGCATGAATGAGCAAAAACAATTTGAAGGAAACCAAAAAGTTACTTGACAAGCGGTATCTGAGTTTCATAAAGAAAATCACATTTTCAAAAAGTTCAATATCTGCTCTTTAATTTGATACCTCAATTACAGAAAGGCCTAACAGTCAAGAACTAAGAGTTCTATTTATTTTAAATGAGGCTTGAATTCCAATAATATCATGAAATGAAGAGATTTTACAGGATAGCTTTTAGACTTACTCGACACTCCATTTTGTTAAAGATCAGCCATGCATAAAGTCTGTTGTTAACCGTGTGATAGCTTACAGTACATGTACAGTGCTGTAGGTGGGAAACTGGTGAAAACATGTTTGTTTCATAAAATTATGGAAATACAAGCATTGTTTAGCATTGTTTCAAAGAAACATAACTTTGTTGTTTCTTGACCAATAGGCGGTGCTGCACCATCCCGAGTTTGCTCAATCTCGAGATTTTAGCCCGATAGGCCCTCTTCGCGATTAATCTCGAGATTCAAGAAACCCCATCTCCACCATCGCAAGAGCGATTCCTGCTTGAGCGAGGCATCGCTGCATTATGGTCTGACGCTGTGAATAAATAATCCCGAGTGCGTCTGCACCTACAAATTAGCGCGATAATTCGTAAAACAGCGCGCTATTTTGCAAATAATCCCAAGTTGACTTGGGATTGCAATCTCGAGATTAATCCTACGAACTAGCGCGATAATTACGTCTCCATTGCAAATAATCTCGAGATTGTTCAGATCGGGATAATTTGCCGGATCAGAAATAGTGCGCTAATTTGAAAACTCGGGATGGTGCAGACGGCCCTATTGTCTGCGATTTAGCTATCAAATTAAAGAGCAGATATTGAACTTTTTAGGCATGTGATTTTTCTTTGTGAAATTTTGATACCCCCACCAAATGACTTTTTGCTATCCTTTGTTCAAATTGTTTTTACTCACTCATGTGTGGATGAGAAATCATATATAAACCAGCTGAAAGAGGAGATTCTAAGCTTGACAATGATGGGTCATATATTGTATTTGTGATTAAGTTATGATAAGTCATTGCTATTTTTTTATGTTTCGTTTTTTAGGGGATGCACTGTAGTATCAATAAGGGAATACCGGGATGCGCATCACCTAACCTTCGTCTTTTATTTTGTTTATTTGCATTTTATTAATCATACACCATTCAGTGACTTGGTCCAGATCATTTTGAAGAATGTGAATATCATGGTTATTCAAGATGGGTCTACAAGTATATCATCTGCTAAATAATGTGAAAACCAAACTTCATCTACACAAGTATGTAATCACAGACATTTTGCCTGTGAGAAAAGGTTATAAAGAGTCAATGTACACATACCACAGAACTAGAGTTGACCATACACTGGCCAGATATTATAGACTCATCAATCAAATCAATAAACTCAATTTAGCTTTCAAAGTGAACATGTCCATCATACAAAAAACCATTTTGATTCCAATCATATTCCACAGCTGATCCTTGTGAATTGCTCATCAATCAAATATCTCTATACTGGGAATAATGATTGCAATAGTGTTACCAACACTTGACTGAACCACAAAAAACAAATGTAATACCATCCACATGTTCAGGGAGGAATATACTACCTTGTTTCACAGGACAATGAAAAAAATAAGAATATTTCATATTAAAAATATAAAAGAAATAGTGAGTGGGTGATGTCATCAGTCCCTTCATTTGTATACTGACCAGGATTTGCACTAACTCTTTTGTGAATTTGAGCGAAACTTAAATACATGTATATCACAACTTTCTAATTTTATAGCCTATTTTGTGAAAATATTCACTCAGTTATAGATATGTTTCAGTTAAAGTTTAAACATGTGTTTAAAATATTTACTTGATCCAGGTTAGGGTAGGCCTATAGACAAGAATACATGTACACATGTTTTGAATATTTCAAAAGCAAGTGTTGAAAACGTTTGATACCCCCCTCCCCTTTTTGGGTACATACAAGATCAGGTGGACGTGTTTTAAATAGTTATACAGTTCACTCTAATGAATAGATCTGTGCAAGTGCACAGGAAGTGTGTTTTGTTATAAAGAATGTGTTGCTTTATGCACTCATCTGTTATTGAAATTCTTTGAACTACTTTATAGAAATTTTACAGTTAGTCCTAGTAACGGTAGAGTATATTAGGAGATTAATTTCAGTAATTCAGGGAGAACCATCTAAGCTCAAACAGACCACAGATGTTAAAACTGAGGGACTACCTCATCCTCGGTTACGAGATAACGACCCTAGCTGCTGCCGGTTCTCCACCGACATGATTTGTCAAAATTCATGTCATCATTTGGGGCTCGATCTCGTCCACTAACTCCTCAAAGCCACATCTCTCTGATCTGGGGGCTACTCATCAAGGGGCAACACTGTCTGCGGAGGCCAAGTGGAAGAGACATCGCAAGCTGCGGAGGCCAAGAACTGGACTGACCACCAGAGCCGAGTGGGGCATGTCAGACCAGAAGAGATGATGGGGGCTCAAGTCAACAATTATAGTTAAGTTTATTTTGTTATACAGTATATAATCATGCATATTTTCATGTAAAATTTTTGTAAAACAATCAAAGAAAACAACAGAAAGATTAAAGAGATTTAAAGAGATTTTATGAAATCTTTTAATAACTGTATTTATCAGTTTTACGTATTCCTTTTTTGGTGTCAAGCAGCAGTAGGTAAATAATTTTTTTTAAAGTCACTCCCACGTGGCATCTTAATCCAGGTTTTAACACGCTCCTATTAAAAATAGATGAAAGTTTTTTTTTTCTGCAAGTGGCCTTATGAATTTACTAAACTTGGGATTAATAATACATTTACTCATGGGAATTTTAAATTGGATGTATTATCAACTCTACTGACAATGTGTGTCATATGACTTTACCATATTTTCACTACTAAATAATATAAATTCCTATTATATTCTTGGAACATATGGTTTGGGACTGTCTATCTCTGAAACATGCACAAAATTTCCACTTAGACCCGTTCTCATTTACAACCTGAAACCAGTAATGTGAAAAGTAATTTTTTAGCTGAAACTAGTAATTATGTGGAATGTAGTTTTAAGTTGAAACTAGCAATGTGGAAAGTAGTATAGATATATGGACTGCTTTGAGAGGCATGGTTGTTTCTAGAGGTTCAAGGGGACCGCAACGCGACTGGCCGATGTGGTACCCGCGAGCCAAAAGAAAAACCGTGTCTCAAATATAAAAGCAGTCCATATATATTTTATGAACCGAATTAAACGTAGGTCTAGGGCCTACATGTAGATTTAGTCTAACGTTGGATCTTAAACAAGTTAGGCCTAAAAAACTAAAAGCCCTAGCAGGCCCCAGGCTAACGTTAGGCCTAGATCTAGGCCCTAACTTAGCCCTGCCCCTGACATTAGGTCTTGAAGTCGAATATCAAAGCAGTCCATACCGCTAAACTTAACGTAATAATATTTTAGGAATCAAATTTAGGGTCTGAATAGATTAACGTTAACAGTCTTAAATCTTCATTAGACTTATAGAGTCTAACTTAGATCTAACGTTAGATCTCTAGACTAGGGCCTACATCAGATCTAATATTACTAGGTCTAGTTAGATCTAGAGTCTACTCTTAACTTCTAAGACTAAGCTAACGAACGTGAGATCACGACAACATTACCTAACGTTGTCGTTTGTCTAAGTCTAACGAGTATTAACGTTTAATATACAGAAAGTGCAGTGACCGTTTCACCCGACTCACCTTTTGCGAGCATGCAATTGAACGAACAACTTCAACAAGACTTGATTATTGATACATCCGTTATGTCCTTAAATTTACTTAGTCTTCTTTTCTATAATGCCATATGTTTTATCAGGAATTAACAAGCAAAAGTCAAAGATCGGCATCGTTCCATCGATAAGTCATATCCGTTGAGCGCACTTGCGCAATAAGGGCGTAAATGCGCGAATTGTCTAATACTTTCGATCAAATCGCGCAGATATTTATGGTAACCGCAATCACCGCAGAAAGCAACATTTTGCATGCAATCAAAAGGGGATCTCAGCCAAATTTTGCTATGCCCGTCGTTAAGGGGCAGGTCAGGGGGCAACGGGCAGAAATCTTGTTAACTATGCCTTCTTTTTCTCTATAAGTACAGGCCACCGTCTGGCGTATTGTCATTGCCCGTGGTTACCACCTTAGTTTGTTTTTTTGCGGGCATGGTCGTTTACATGACCTCAATTCTGACCAATCAAAGGAACGGATTATTCGACATTCTTAAAGAGAGGTCTCTAATTGAAACTAGTAATGTGGAAAGTAGTTTTTAGTTGAAACTAGTAATGTGGAAAGTAGTTTTTAGTTGAAACTAGTAATGTGGAAAGTAGTTTTTAGTTGAAACTAGTAATGTGGAAAGTAGTTTTTAGTTTAAACTAGTAATGTGGAAAGTAGTTTTAAGTTGAACCCAGTATAAGGGCCATTCCAAGCAAAAGCGGACATTTTCCAAAATTTATATTGGCTCTATTTAAAATCTGGAGCAATATTTTTTTATCAAAACTCGTATGAAAGTTCATAAATACATGGAAGGGGTATCATAATAAGCCTGATTTTTTTTTTCCTATAGGAGAATCAGAACCATACAAAAAAATGTAAACATGGGACTACATATATTTTAAAACTTAATTTTCAATTTAACAAAAAACTATTGTTTCTTTTTACAATTTTCAGTTGGATAATGTGGGGGGCGTCGTGGTTACAACTCTAGTCTTTTAATGAGAGGTACATGGGTTCGAATCTCAGCCATGGCATGTTTTCCTTCAGCAAGAATTTTACCACATCGTGCTGCACTCAACTCAGGTGAGGTGAATAATTACTCGGTAGGATTAATTCCTTGATTGCACCAAGCACCTTTACCAACTGCAGCTTAACTAGGGTAATAATGCACCATTGAATAGGAAACTACATAAATCAGCGCCTCATAAATGCTATACATGTATACTTTTATTTTTATAATCTGAAAGTCATCATTTTACATCAAATTAAAATATAATTTTTAAATATAAGTTGCGGGAAAGGTTAAGAAATGCCAAATTTTTGGTGACGGACAAAGTGTAAAGTGACTGACTGGAGTTTTTCTATCCACAAGAGAAACTCAAAGTTGCTTCCCAAATTCAAATGTCTTGTTTTGCAGGTATTGAAATTGGCAAAAGTGTTTTGAATTGAAAGAACTCAGTCACCTTTTTTCCATGTCCTTTTTGTGTAATGTGACTAACTTTTTGGGACGTCATGGCATCCACAATACACAGCCTACAACCATTCTGTACGTATTGTAAATTGACAGTATTATTACTTGACAGAAAGACTCACCCTGTAAAACTGACAGCACCAAGTATTAAAAAAGACACGTATAATGCGACTGACTGCGGAATCACCTATAACATGTAACAGGGATGCTCAAAGCGGTTTTGAAAGCAATTTTAAATAGTCTTCCAAACCAGTTTGAAAAAACACCTCGCTTTGTAACTGGTACATAGGTGAGGACACAAGGTTCCGTTCTTCGGGAAGCAATCTTCACATGGAAGTATTGAGCATGGTTATGTGTGTAGAATGCTTATGCTGCGGCCTCAAATTTCACACAAATCATGTGACAACAGTCCATACTGAGAGTATTTCCATAGCAACAAGACCACTTTATGTTAAAGAGCTTATAAACACCAGTTCAGGGGATGGTGATAATGACGCAAGCGAAGCGATTTAAACTGGTTTAAGGGAAACCATTTCATGAAAGCATACTGAGAAAGGGGTCTTACAGTATTTATAGATGTACTATCCACTAGAGAATAGTAACTCTAAAGTAATAATTAAATGTAGGAAGGGCGGGAAATTGATTAAAAATAATCCAGTGATTGTTTGGTTTCTATCAGTGCATCAACCTTCAGGGCTATCAATTTCTTTTCAAGGTTTTTAAGGTTTCAATGGATATTCCCAGGATATTTCAAATGATTTTTCACAGATTTTTAAAATATCAAAATATGCAGATAAGTTATAAATATTTTTGTCCACATGACACCTGTATCATTTTGATTGCGCAATCAAGCTTAAGAATTTTGAATTTAAAATTGTGATGCAACAATTTTAGTGTATAATTTACCTTCCTTAACTACATTCGGGCCTCTCTTATCCAGCCTCCCCTTATCCGGATCTCTCTATTATCTGGACGCACACTTGCCAATTTTTTTTTTCAATTCAATCTAGTACGTGAGGAAATGAGATTTCAATCTAAACTCAATCCTATACGCAAACTCACTTTGATTACATATATTTTCCAATATAGTTTGAAAGGCCCCCAACAATTTATGATAAATCTGTCATAAGAAATGTGATTTTTTTTTCTTTTAAGGCTCACGTAACTTTTGAAACCAAATTTGCAACATCAAGATATGCAATTCCAAAATATCTGACCTAAAAATACTCAAATACGTACAAATCCAATGCAAATTCTGTTTCTAGCCAAAGTTCATAACTGCGTCATTTTCCTTTAGTATTATTGATTAATATAAAAATCAATCAATGCCATGTTTTATGATTGGAATAGTGTCACCCAAGATTTCCTTTAAAAAAAGAAAAACAAATGAGCCTTGTGCCCCTACACCCCATCGTTCGAGCCTCCCCAAACCCCCAGTTTAAATAAACTTATAACGCTTTCAGTAACTCGCTGGTTCAGACCAGGCCAAGGCTAAGTCGTAAAATTTTGAGTTTACATGTATGAATGGAGTAGGCTAAAATAGCCTGCGCCATGCCCGGGCTACTTTTTATCAGCACCAGACCAGCGCCATCGTAGAAGTAGTGTAATAAGTAGCGTGGTTCTGATAGCAACTGAACGCTTGTTGTGCGGATTATTTCAGTGCAGACATGATGCTGACCAAAAAATCATGAGTTACTGAAAATGCTATTAGACTCTCCTAAATCAGGCTGATTAATATACTGGACTTCCCAACAAATGGCTAAAACATTTTTTTTTATTTACTCACAATTTTCTTTTAACCAACAGTGGTATGTTAACCAACCTAATATAATCTTTCTGAGCATGTTTGTACTCACCTTTCTCTTGACATCATTGAAGAGTGATAAAATAAGAGATAGGTAGAAAGCCATCTCAGCCATGTAGTAGTTATAGATCTCAGATGTTACAGTCTGTAAAAAGATATTAGAGAGAGAGATTCTGATAGATAAAAAGAGATGTTGACACTAATACGATCATAGATGGTAAAGACTTACATATTAAAAGCTAAATATAAAGTATTATATGATCTTTTTTTTTCAATAGCAGGTGTCAAAGAATTACCAATTGAAAACAACAAGTGGAGCGCCTCTGGCAGTCTCACCTGCATTACGCGATTCAATATAGCAGCAGTGCTGACTTTGAAAACTACTATAAAATATTTTAAAAACACTATTCATATGATACAATACTACGTTCATTGACCCTAAATAACATTCGACCTAAGACTTGTCAGTGACATTTGATTACCCCTATGTCCACAATTCATAAACAATATCCATAAACTTTGAAAAGTTATGACAGCAATTCAATAATTATCACCAACATGGCCAAAGTTCATTCACCCTATATGACTTTTGACCTTGGCCATGTGACCTGATATTCGCACAAGATGTTCAGTGATACTAGATTACTCGTATGTCCAAGTTTCATAAATCAGATCTATCAACTTTCAAAGTTATGATGGTAATTCAACAGATACCTCCAACTTGGCCAAAGTTCATTGACCCTATATGACCTTTAACCTTGGTCATGTGACTTGAAACTCCGGCAGGATGTTCAGTAATACTTGATTAAACTTATGTCCAAGTTTCATGAACTAGGTCCATATATTTCTTAAGTTATGATATTTCAAAAACTTAACCTTAGGCTAAGATTTTGATATTGACTCCCCCAACATGGTCTAAGTTCATTAAATGACCTTTGACTTTACATTTCAGGTCATTTTAAAAGCATTTCAAAAATTTGTGTGCTCAAACGTTTTCGCGCTCTCACGCATAACGCAACAAATAGATTGCTGTTTCTTTCACGTGAATGCATTGATTATGAAATTCTTAGCAATTTGATTCCTTGATCAACCTTCACGACCAGTAAAAAGAAATTAGCTTCCATCAACGATTGCATCTCGAGCATGCTCGCACTACATCCCAAATATGTGCAAAAACAATAAAAAAATTCAATGAACTCTTCAGATAGTTTGTTGAACCCCAATATTTTTTCCATATTTGGATACAGTATGAACTGTAAATATGATTTCATGTCTCCCATGACCCTGAATTTTATTGTGACGTCATCAAAATGGCATGGGAACTCAACATTTCCATTTTTGTCTTAATATGGCGTTTTCATAATTTTGCAAATTATATGACTATAACTCCATAAATATTGGTCAATTTTTCCCCAGTTTTTGATATATTTTAGTAGAGATTATACTCTTTCCAAACATTTTCTTTACTACTTATTTGCATAATAATGATCATCCTCAAAAATGACAATTTATAGAGGCATATCAATGAAAAATTGTGAATGAAAAATTGTATTCTGTGATAACAAAAACTGTATTTTACAAAAAAATAAGCGGAACGTGCAAGGGGGAGTTGTCCTCCCCTCCCAGAGTAGGCACTTTTTTTGTTTTGTCATTTCTTCCACACATGCAAATAAAAAATAATATCATTATCATATGATAAAAATACTAAGTTAATTGACCTTAAAATATCCTTTGAACTTAATCAGATGGCATGAAACTCATGCAAAATTATCAGTGATAATTGATTACTTTAATGTCCAAGTTTCAGGAACCAATATTATAGAACTCAAACTTTGTTTTTACTTTCAAAATTATGACATTTCAAAAACTTAAAAGATTTGTGAAAATTGTTCAGATATTCTGAAGAGTCAATCAAGTACTGCCTTCATATAAATTGTGATCCACATCATCAGAGCACTCCATCCTTCTTTCGTTTTCACACTGTTCACTCTCATTTGGGTTTAAAAAAAGAACACATTGAAGTTTGAACAAAATATCAGCGTACCCGTAGCTTACGCTAGACTCTATTATGAACAACACGGCCGCAGAGCCAGTGCAGTGCAGCAGCACAGCGAGATCATCAGGGCAGGTCGCGGCCGGCCTGGCACTAGCAGGCACATCCCGAAGTGCTTAATCCGCTGTGCCAGGAGTTTGCATTTTGACCAATTTACTTATCACCGCTGCTCATTCTCCATCTTTTTGATGGACCAGAGTGAGAATCGCCTGTTACTTTCCTTTTTCTTAGGTAAGAATCCATTATCCGAGATGAAAATATTGAGAGTTCAAGGAATCAAACACCGCGGCCATGGCCATGAAATGCAGCACACACATGAGCCATGAACAACGAGGCCATCGCTTCCATGCTTAGCGCTAGCCATGGCCACCGGCACGTGCACTATGCACTCACGCTTCGCCCGTTCAACCAACGAAGTCTTATCTCATTGAATGGATATTGTGCGCGCCTCGATCACCATTATCCGCCATCTTGCTACCCTACAATGCATCGCCATATACATAATGTTGGAACAACAATTACAGCAGCCACATGTTTTTATATGACACAAAATGGCGGCAGACCATTTATTTGCGGCGTCGAAGTCTGAGTGGGCGTTTAGCGTGTGAGTTTGCGGAAGTGCCGCGATCTATGCAAGTGCCACTGAGCTTCAAAATTGCTTTACAGTATGGAACGCCAAACTCGCAAATATTGTTTTTTAACGTAAAAACATATACATGTATTTTTTAACTTGAAAAATCGTATTAAAATACAGAAAAATCGTATGCTCGTATTTAATTTAAAAATCGTACTGGTTGGCAGGTCTGTATCACTATGCTAATCTTCAACTTGCAAAATTCAATTTGAGATTATTTTCATTCTTTACATTTTGAGTCTATGAGAAACACTGTGTGGTCAAATGGATAGCACGTTTGCCTTGTAAAGCGAGGGTCCTTGGTTCAAAACCCACTTTACATGGGTTTTTAAAAATTATTTTTGTTCGCTCATTTTGTGTGTAATCCCTAATGGTACTGATTTTTTCCTCAATACTGGATTCTATATTCATGTATTTCTTCAACATTATGTTCACTATTTCGTGTCGCCACTTGTGAAATTAGAATTGACATTCTCTAATGAAACAAGAACTTTTTCCACAATCTTCTCATTCCCTTTCCTTCAACTGTATTCAGCCTTTCATTATAAAGTTAGCTTATTATCATGATCATATTGATCTACATTAACATGGTGATCATGATTGAAAATTAGATCACAGACAGATCACCTAATTCGTCCTCATGTCGAATTAAAATTCTAATTTTTTTCTTAATTACTGTGAATGGTGACAACAGGTGTGCCCCACCACTCTTCTTGAACTGATCCATACCCATTGACACTCATACTCACATGAAATGGAAAATGATGCCAACATTGTCTCAGATCCCAAAACCAAGGCTGCATAGGAACACTCGATACACCATAGCTGAATACAACAAGATAGAATAAACTCCTCCAGCTGTTATAGAGAGAGAAAACAACTGAATTAGTATTTGAAATATCTCTACTCTAAAACCCCTCAACTTTAGTCAACAGACTACAGTAGGACAATCATCAATCCAGATTCTAAGAGATATGAATTTTTTGAAGTGAAGCCATTAAAATCCCCCTTAACTCAGGATTGGTTGGGGAAGATTTGTAAACTACTCCTAATAACACTGGATATTTTAACATGCCATCCTAATGAAATACTCAGTGATGCTCATCTGATTTTTCTCTATTTTTTTCCAATCAACTTGCGGGGGGAGAGGTAAACACTTTAAACACAATAAGCTACCGGTACTGATGTTTCACTTCAGTATTTCCTGTATGCCAGTATATGAGTTCACAACGAAAAAGTTTTAATTTTCTTTAAAATATTTTAATTTCACTTACATTTTAAATCTTTAACCTGCAGAAACATTCACACACCATGCCTTTTTATTTTGAGAGAAGACGTTGTGAACACCGAACACCATACCTTGTCTCTGTAAATTTAACCAACATGGTTGGTCTGTCCTGGTTACGTCTCCTTCTAAACCATCTTTCTACGGTCCTAACTGACCAGTCCAGCTGTTTGGCCAGTCCATCTAGTCGTTTTCTATCAGGAGTCTTGGATACTGTCTTATAAACTTTCTCAAGTATTGTGTTTGGTGTAGCCTCATAGTGATTCTTGGATTTTATTCCAGCTATACGACCAAGTGGTGTGCCAATGAATCTGTAAAGAATATGAGAGATTAAGAAAAAATACTTATCAAAAGGAATATTACTGGGTCAATCTATGTTAAACCACCTGATTTTTTTGTCAATTATACCCCCATTCCTTTGATTTTCAGAGTCTCATGGAGCCATTACGCCCAAGGTCACACGGTTGCTAAGTAACAGTCTCACCTAGCGAACCATTTATTTCAAATTTCAGCATGTTTAAAAGGCATGTCAGGGCTTACTAGATATAAAACATTTGGATGAATCTCCCTTAATAGGTCATTCCCAATTTATCATTTGGGGGTCAAAGGTCATCCGATATGTTAATTACCCAATTTTGACATTCAAAGCAAAAAACAAAATGAAGCATACAAATCATATTTTAGATATATTATATTTGCCAACCCCACCAAAAAGGTCATAACTCACAAATTGGCAAATTTCTTCCCCGACAAAAAATTATTATTTTTTAAAATTGTCATCGGTCCAAAAAGAAGGACTTTGGTCTCTTGTGAAAGCCCCCAACATAAAGGGTCATCGCTCATGAAGGGTGCACCATTATATTTTCAAATTTCATGGGTGTGTCACCCCTTTCTAGCTCTGTGCCTGCTTAAGAACCGAAGGTGCTTTATTATGAAATGAGGGGATTTCATTCACATCTCTGCTAGAATCAATCGCGAGTGCACCCAGGTCTTGTCAACTCTCTTCTTCAACCCCTAGTCTCATTTAATCCTATCTAAGCCGAGAGGGGCCTCAGAGACACCCTCAACTATTCGGAACGTGAAAAGCTGCAGTGTTTCATGACTTTTTTCTTCAAATGTCATCTTTTAAGATCTGCTAGTAATTTGCAACACCTACATGTAGGTACATGGTTTCAAAGATATGCAACATTTCGTAAGTGCATGTCAAGACCCCAAATTGGTCAAAAAACGTGATTTCATGTACGAAGTAAATGCAAAAGTGTTTTAAACCAAAAAACATTACTGTATGATTATTCATTACTTTTGCTGGTTTAAATAGATTTAATTTATACTGTTTATGATCGCAAGAGTTCCTGACAAAGTTCATCCAAAAGACAGTGAAAACAAATGGTAAAAAAACAAAGAATTACAAATCATTATAACAAGAAATTGTTCGGTAATCATTTTTTTCACGCACATTTGCTATAACATGACAAAGAGATTCTACACTAAAGGCTTTTGAAAAGTTTTTCTTTAGTCCTTTAGAGCCAAAATGATTATGCATATTAATTATGCATAAATTAGCATTAAAAAATTAACAGCTGTTTTTATGAAATATCACATAACTATACAATTTTGAAGGCTATTTCCCAGGCAAAGTATATGCCTCAAAGGAGGGACTGCGAGCCCCCTCCCCCCATCTCCCAAAATACCCCTGCATACATAAGGTTAGCCACAACTTGGCGGAGAATATAGCCAAGCCACAAAGCCTTGTGAAAAAGGCCACATTCCCCCCCCCCCCCCACCCACACACAAATATGTCTCTAGTTTTACTGCAACTCATGAAGCAAAGAACAGAACTGCTATTTTCATACCGGTACATTAATTGTGGCAGGCTGGTTGACTCTGCTCATTTACACACTACAGTACATGCAGATGGAGAAGAGGATGCAGTAAGATGGCAAATATGGTTTGGAGCCGCTGCGTACATAGCAACCTTTAATCAATGTTTACTGAGAAAACCACAGAAAATATTGAGTTTGGATGCTAGCTAGCAATGAAGGAAGTCCTCATTCTTCTTTATGTTTCATTACAATATATACAACTTCCTTCAACAAGAGTGAATATGGTGAATAAATGAAAATTGATTTTTTTTTTTAAAAGAGTTGACATGAAGACTAATTCATACCAATCTAAATATTTAAGAAACAAGATGAATATTTATTTTTTTCTTTTACTCATACATGTAGGAACATTTGTGATTGGCCAATGATTTCAATCATTAAAAAGAAATACTAGAATATTGATTTGTCATGTGGATGAATTCGGTGATCTGTCTCTGATTTTCATGATCACGAATACAATCACCATGTTTATTGAGATCAATATGATCATCATAATGAAAACTGAACTTTTCTTATGAAAATAACGTTTTTTTAATACTCTTGAAAAGGAGGGAAATGAGAAAGTTGTGTGAAAAGGTGCAGGTCATACACATTGTTAATGTTATATTGAAAAGGAATTTTAATCTCTTTTATTGTGCAATATTTTCACATATACCTTGTAATGGTCATAAAGGACCATTTGTGAAATGTTGAAAAGAAACAAAAAAGAAATAAAAAATCTCATGTTCACCCTTAGGGCTCGAACCGTGGAATCTTGAGTCTGATGCCTTACCAATAGAGCTACACTATTTCCCATAGACTTTACACATAAACAAATTAAGAGGATCTGAAATCTAATTTTACAAGTGAAATACGGGCATGATCCCGGCATCTGCTCGGAAAATGGAGACCACATTTACGATAGCATGGAATCTCAGCTACAACATACTCAAGCTCAGAGAAAACCGACAAGAAAAAATTGAGATATGGCTCGCGAAATAGAGGAATAGAGAGGCCAGTTTTGAGAAAAAGTCATTTCCAATAGAGATTGCACGCGAAATGAACGAAAATGATGTCATGATGAAATTTAGGGTCAAAAGTGACATGAAATCGTATCTCCCATCCATACTCTATTTGAATATTTAAAAAAAATTGGGGGTTAACAGACTTCCTGAAGAGCTATAATGAATTTTGCATGGGCATATTTTTGTACATATGTTGTCTATGGTTAACGCGCGCGTGCTGTAAACTTTGATGGAGGCAAATTCCGTTATTAGAAGGTTGATCAAGGTATCAAATTGTTCAGAATTATATTATCGATGCAGTGATATAACAAAAAACCTGTGATTCTATGTTGCAAAATGCCGTCACAAGCGAAAATGAGCGCGTGAACGTGCACGCACGCACATTTTTTTAATGACCTGATACGTAGATACTCCAGTCAAAAAGTGATTTTGAGCATTTAAAAATTTTGACGCGCACGTCGTGACCTTTACATGACCTCAGATGACATACAGTCAACACTTCAACTGAAGTTGATATAATGTATATATATATGGTTGATTTCTGTTAATTGATGGAGATATGATTGATAATGTGAATTTACAAAATGGTGCCTAGATGACGTCACAATGACCTTAAACTTGTTTTGTACACATTGCATAATAAGTACACATTGCATAATAAGTCCACATAACTCATCAAATTTTGATGAAAATTGATGGAGGAGATTTGTTGATTTTGGTAAAACCAGAAAGAGGTGGAAAAATAAAAACTAAAGAATAAAAAAAGAAAGAAATTAATAGTTGATCTGTTGATTGACAGATCACCTAATAACAAATAAATAAAAAAGAAAATTCGTACTTCATTCATAGTTGATCTGTCGATCGACACATCACCTAATAATGGCAATGTATCCTCCAAACTAGAAATAAAGCACCTAAATACATACTGTACATGACTTGTAAAGACAAAAAGCATGAAGGGCCTATGCCATTAGAACAAAAATTACCCAAAAAGGTGCTGCATGCAAATCTTTCTATTACAAGAAATTTGTTTTTAAAAAGCTTCCATGACACTTCCTATGAACCAGCAGCTTATATCTCGGCAGGAGTAAGAGCCTGTTAGTAAACTAATATAAAGTGGAAAACATTTTTAAAAGTTGAAACTAGTCTTTGCAGGCAATCTTGAGTAGTCTTCCAAACCAGTTTGAAGACCACTTTGCCTCTTAAACTGGTAAAGTGATACCTCGGTCACACTTGCTCTCTGGCGGCTGTACGGCGAGTCGAAAACAGCCGTTTTAATATTATTTTGTACCAGCTACATATACATGTAGGTGGTTTGAATTAGAATGAATAAAACGGCTGTTTTCAACTGGCCGTATGGCCGGTGCAGATTAAATGTTACCAAGGTACGAAGGTGAGGACACATTCTTCAGGAATTGATCTTCACACTGAAGAACATGAGTGTGTACATGTTGGGTGTGCACACTACACTTGTGTAGAACACAGGCCGGTGTGGTTTCAAATTGTGTTTAAACCCTGATTCTGCAACATCATGCACATATTTTGAATTGTGATTGTGAATCTAAGGCTGCGTTTATGCGACCTCAAGCCAGAATCATGATTTGAATCATGATTCAAAACACAAACATGAATCACAATACCACAGAATCAGCGTTCAGACGACCTTCATTTTAAAGCTGTTTTTCCTCGGATTCGGACCGATCCAGTGCGCATCACAGTGCGCAGTTTGACAGAGGAAGTTAGGTCAACTTTTTCGCACGTGTTTTGGCTCTCGAAAAATCAATCCTGTACCTTCCGAATTCAGTCTATTATACCACAATTTGTTTACTTATTATTCTTCTTGTCGGTTTATCGAAAATTGTGTTCGGATGTAAATTTTAGTGTAGATCCAATTTCATATTGACACTTGTTAACTCAACAACAATTGATATCATTGTCTGTTCAGTTAGTTCATTTACTAGTTCACTTGAAGTTGAAGACATGACCAAAAAGAAGATGAAAAGAAGTGGACGATGCGATGCCCAACACAGAATGCATGCATATCATATTATGCATAAATACAGTGAGCACAGCGCGTCTTAAGCTTGGCAAGAGTCAAACCTAAAGTAGCCCGACACAATGACGTCATAGAATCATGATTGTAATCACGATATCGTTTATTCGAACATTTTCGTACGTGATTCTGCAGAAACGTCTTTCCAAACGCCCCTTTTTTCGTGTTTCATGTTTGTGATTCTAATCATGATTATATTCAATTTCGACTAAACGCAATCGTGATTCTGCAGAATCATGATTTGAATCATGATTCAGATCATGATTCTAGGGTAAAAAAGTGGCGGATAAACGCACCCTAACACAGCCATCCAAGAATCTGATCCCACCTTTTTTGTGAGTGTGAACCTTCTTTAAATCCTGATTCAATAAAAACTTGTTTGCCATTGTAATCTACAGTGTATATAAACACTGATGGGAGTCAGTAATCAAAGTGTTGGTAAATATATATGGTGATATGTGTACTGGAAGCTAGTACAGGTACAAGCTTTGTTCACTACATGTATGATAATAGGGAGTCTACTCCTGAACCAACAACATTTTGATTGTGAAGACTGAAAGAGTCTTCCCCAGGATGACTCCTGGTTTCTTGATATCTTTAAAGATAAAGCTTAGTTTTGGTAAATCCCCCAAAAGTGCATGCATATATTTCTATTCATTATGCACCCTTAAACTGTTATGTTGCTGAGGATACAAAATAAAACTCTCGTTTTTTTATAAAAGGGGAAAGTTCACCCTGACAATAGTAAAGTTGGATTTTAATAAAGGCAGAAAAATTAGAGAGATACTGGTGAAAGTTTGATGAAAATCTATCAAATAATAACAGAGCAATGAAGTTTTAAAGTTTTAGTTTTGTGACATCACACACGAGCACCTCATTCTCCCTAGTCCATATGATGTGACATATATCCCATTCCTCCATAGTCTATAGGATGTGATATATATCCCATTCCTCCATAGTCCATAGGCAAGGCTCCACATTAATTTTTTTTGGTGGTGGCCCGTTCAGGCCACCAAAACCTTCAAATATTTTTTTTGGTGGCCCGATATTAAAGTTTGGTGGCCCGAAAAATATAAAGAAAAACATTAAAAATAAATAAATGGTTCAACCACTGTAAAATAAAATGAAAGAAAATATAACGGCAAAAAAAGTGAAAGAAAATTCCTTCCCTAAATTTGCCAAAATGTTGGAAAAATTCACATTTCATATTAATGAAATGCCTTCCCAAAGTATATACTTTCTCAAGAGTTGTTTAAGAAGTCATTTATAAACAAGAAAGAAAGTAACTGTCTGTTTATTTTTGGCTAGAAAAGACCGGAAAAGACACAGCTTCGAAAGAAACCAAGTAACAACATACATGTGGGACTGTGATGTACTCACCTATGTGTTTTTATATGTATTATTTTCATTTGGAAAATCGGTCTTTTTGAGTCAAAAGAGAGGTCATGATTCCTCTTTTTAATGCTTGCAAATAATCAGGATACACAAGAATTTAGCAAAAAGGTCTGTAGAAGGGCATTTCATTGGTGTCAAATGTGACTTTGACTTGGATTTTCACAGTTCTGTGGAAGATTTCTTAGCAGCAACATTTCGTATTACAGCTCCCTGAGTCTGAATAGGCTGCTAACGCACAGCTGCTTCAAGCATGCAAAGCTCACGCCAGCCGGCCAGCGCGGCCGGCTGGATAAAAGCTACTAAATGCTATAGCGGTAGGCCAACTTTGTGTGTAGATCAACAAAAAGGGGGCATGACGAACTGGCTTGCAATTTGAACTGTAGAAAGTTGATAAATGCGTGCAAAATGGGGAGAAAAATTGCGCTATTCTGAAAATTATTGGTTGCCTGATTCGGGCCACCAAAACTTAATATTTTTTCAATAATGGTTGCCCGAGGTGAATTTCTGGTGGCCCCGGGCCACCGCTAATGTCGAGCCTTGCCATAGGATGTGATATATATCCCATTCTTCCATAGTACATATGATGTGATATATATCCCATTCCTCCATAGTCCATAGGATGTGATATAATATCCAATTTAAAAAAAAAATCAAAGTGAATTAATTTGAAAATGTACAGTATGATCAGAGATATCATTCCATACCCCATTCTAGAATATTTACCATAATCCATTTAAAAAATTGAATTAAATCAATTTATGGAATAGGAAGTCACAACTTTAAAACTTTAAAAATTCATTTCACTTTTCTTTGACAAATTTTCATCAAACCTTCACTAATATTTTCTCTTCATTTTTCTGCTTCTCTTAAAGGAGAATGAAACCCTTAAAACCAGCTGAATCCATATCAAAGAGAAAAATCAAAGAAACATATTGGTGAAAGTTTGAGGAAGATTGAATGAATAATAAGAAAGTTATGAGCGTTTCAATATTGAGATCACTAATGCCATGTAGATCCTCCCATTGGCAATGCGACCAAGATCTGTGATGTCACACACGTACAACTCCCTCATTACTTTAGTACTTATTTCACTTATATTCTCACTTTTATAGAGTCTATCACAAGGAGAGGTGTTCTCTTTATGAGAGGACAAGTACAGAGGTTTCACAAAATTATATCATTGATGAATCGTTTGTCATATGATTAGAATGAGCAAAAAGATATGTTTTGGGGTATATTTTCAGCGTCCAAAAGGGGAGAGTTGTTCATCTGTGACATCATAGATCTTGGTCGCATTGCCAATGGGAGGATCTCCATAGCATTAGTGATCTCGACATTCAAATGCTCATAACTCTTCTATTGCTAGTCCTATTTTACTCAAACTTTTGTTGATTCTTATTCTTTGATTTTTCTGCTTTCACAAAAGCTAACTTGCTCCAAGAGTTTCATTCTCCTTTAAAATCGGCTTTATTACATGGGTACATGTACTACAGTAAGTGGCCAAAGTGGTTTTTCAAATAAAAATAAAAACTTTTGCTGAGAGACGGTTTCTAACTCTAAAATGAAAACTTCAAATTCTAACAGCTGAAAATACAGTGACACAACATATGCTCCTGCAATTTTGCTCCAGGCTTTATTTCATAGGGTTAGGGTTGCAAGAGGAATAGGTTTAAGATAGGGTATAATGTTAAAGGGTTCCAGGCTGAACTACATATGATTTGAACAGATAAAGGAAAATCAGACAAAGAAAACACTGACAATTTTATCAAAATTGGACAAGGAATAACAAAGTTGTGACATTTAGTTTTGCATTTTCCAGTGAAAAAATTGTAGGCATGTCTTCATGAATATTCAAATTGATGCAAATTGATGTCATATTCCCAATTGTTCTTTTGGATTTTATTATATGAAATTAGTTTTTCCTCCAAGAACTAAGAAAATTGGATTAACAACTGATATAGTGTTGATATTCTTTGCTACAATCTATTTCATTATAAGGGAGACATATTATTCACACATGTATGAAATAACGAAAGAGTTATGATTTCATGTAATAACATATACAGAAAAGGGAAAGTGGAGATCTTATGTGACATCATCAGCCTACCTAATGCATATTCATGATGACGTGCAAATAACTATTTTCACCAAATATTGCTTAACTTTAAAATTCAATAACTTTTTTATATGTTATCCGATTTTGATGAAATTTTTGGCAATTTGCTTCATGAATTTTACTCTATTTATTCAGATGTAAATGTTTTCAGCCCGAAGCATCCCTTTAAACCCAGGGTTGAAGTTGGTCATTCCATTTGTGGAGTTGGCAGCGGAGCAATTGTTGTAGAAGCAAATGTCATGGTACTGACAATACATACAATACTCAGGTGCAATACTACAGCTTTGTAAATTACTTGGGAAATACATCAATGATTCTTGAGTCTAATTCACAACAAGTGGAGCGCCTCTGGCAGTCTCACCTGCATCACGCAATTTAATACAGCAGTAGTGCTAACTTTGAAAACTACTATAAAATAATTATTCATAAAAACACCATTTATAATGATACAATACTATGTTCATTGACTATAAATTATATTTAACCTTGACCATGCGACCTAAGACTTGTCAGTGATACTTGATAACCCCTAGATATATCCACATTTTATAAAGTATATCTATAAACTTTGAAAGTTATGACAGCAATCTAATAATTACTGTACCTCCAAAATGGCCAAAGTTCATTGACCTTAAATGACCTTTGACTTTGGTCATGTGACCTGAAACTCGTACAGGATGTTCAGTGATACTTGATTACTCTTATGTGGGATTTTGCATTTCGCTTTCAATTTTTTGCTCCCTTTTCATAGATTACTGCAGGGAAAAACTCTTGGTTTTTTTTCTTCATATAATCAGTGATACTTGATTACTATTATGCCCAAGTTCTAGACCAATAAACTTTCAAAGTTATGATGGTAATTCAACAAATACCCCCAATTTGGCCAAAGTTCATTGACCTTAAATGACCTTTGACCTTGGTCATGTGACCTGAAACTCGTACAGGATGTTCAGTGATACTTGATTACTCTTATGTGGGATTTTGCATTTCGCTTTCAATTTTTTTGCTCCCTTTTCATAGATTACTGCAGGGAAAAACTCTTGTTTTTTTTTCCTCATATTTTCGCTAAATTCCGAGGCGTTGTACAACACAAATAGCGAATATGGTGCGAGATTTTGCATTCGGTGAAAGAAAGAGACGCTCTATTCAACTCAGCTAACGTCTTGTTGAATAGAGCATCTTTCTTTCACCTCATGCGAAATCTCGCACCATCGCACTCATGCCTATTCGCTATTTGTATAATAATAATAATCATAATAAACAGTTCTTGTATAGCGCATATCACAATTATGAATAATTATGTCATTTCAAAAACTAAACCTTCGGTTAAGATTTGGTGTTGACGCCGCTGCCGTCGGAAAAGCGGCGCCTATAGTCTCACTCTGCTATGCAGGTGAGACATTAAATGACCCTTTTTACCGAGCTTTAATTAACGCTGGGGAAGTTGTTAGCATTTGGGTTAAAAACTGATATTCACCAGGCCAACCAGGAAAATGATGAAGAAGCAGGTACAAATATATCAAATGTGTCTTATTTCCTACATGTACACTTCTCTCGCATAATTGACACTTTATATTGAAGCCAGTTGCAATTCATGGTGGCTTTTATTTTACTGATTACAATCAAATCATTTTGGACGTAATGTACATGTTAAGTGTATTTGGGCTGCGACTGCCCATATGTATTTTGGGTTGGTATACATGTATAGCCCATAGGCCAACATGTACATGTACTGATGGACACCTACTGTAAAATAAGCCTCCCAAACAGAACTTTCTGGAGCTTCAGCAGACAAATGGTACAAGTATCTGTTTATTGGTGATACACAAACATGAAAGGGAAAAAACCTGTTTTCCATAGAATGGCTTTGAATTGCAGTGCACTCTTTGAACCCTTATTGATTTATTAAGGTGAACAAACTTTCTTTGAAGACTGTTTTGTATACCCATGCACCCATTGAACCATCACACAATAGGAACAAATACCTTCATAGACCAACAGGCTAAATATTAGAGCCTTTGTCATGAGGATGACATACAGATAGCCGTGTTGGCTACAATCTTTGTAAGCAATGCTCACACCCTCATGATGATAGTGAAGAGCAGGGTAAACTACTACTGTATGCCTGGTCACTTTAGGCGGTTTCAAACCGCCTCGATCACAAGAATCCCCGTTAAATTACGAGAACATTTTTAGGCTAAAAAATACCCATTAATTATTCCTGCATTCACACCGCCCCGAAACATACCCTTCGGGATAAATTCCTGAAGTTAGGAGCATCCGCAGTATGTTCTAATAAGCAGGCAAGGCGCGAGATTCAAAACCACTAGCCCAGCAGCCACCCACGGCGCCCGCGCCCAATGACACGCTGGGCTAAAAGTTCCCGTAAATTGCTTTCACATTGCCAAAATACCTGCGACCTTGGAAAAATCCCCGCGAAAGTTCTCGTAATTTCGCCAAGTACCTACTATTTAGCGGGTATTTTCTTTCAGGGAAATTACACGTAGTTTGCTTTCACATTACCAAAATACCTGGTATTTTCTGATCGGGGTAAATTTCCCGATCAGAGAATACCTGGAACTGACGAACTTCGAGGCGGTCTGAAACCACCTTTTGTAAGACCACATATGAATCAATTCCTGAATCTTAAGATGGTCCATGGTAGATCAATTAAGCTGTAGTCTTTAATATAGCTCTCTGATGTGAATACTCTGAATTTGAGTAATAGTGCCAGTGTGTGTGTGTGTGCACATCTTCAATATCTCACTGATCATAGTGGCTGTGTCCGGAATCAGGGTACTAATGGATAATTCGTTTTTCATTCCCGATCATCGCAGAGCAAAAACGGAAATCAACCTCATGGTTCGGTCTTTGAAAACAAAAAAACGAAATCACAACGAGAAAAACCTGTTGTGATTTCGTTTTTGGAGATCAAAAACAGAAGAATGAAGTCAGATATACTTTTGGGCTCTTTCTGATACCTCATTCTATACTACTTTGTTATATATCAAAAACAGAATCAGAACACGCTTTCCGCTCCGTGATTCTGTTTGGAAAAACGCAGACAGCAAAAACGAAATCGGAAACTCGCTTTCCACTTCCTGCTCTGTGATTTTGTCTTTTGCACAGCCAACAGCCATATCGAAATATGTTTTCGATCGTTATACACACGTGCACGCAGTACAGTGCATGCATGTTACGACCACGTGCAAAAAATTCACGTTTACATGGCTTTTTCCAGCGTTTTCGGACCTTCACAGAGCAGGAAGTGGAAAGCGAGTTTCCGATTTCGTTTTCGGTGTCTGCGTTTTTCCAAACAGAATCACGGAGAGGAAAGTGTGTTATGATTTTGTTTTTGATATATAACGAACACAAGTATAGAATGAGAAATCAGAAAGAGCCCAAAAGTATTTCTGATTTCATTCTTCTGTTTTTGATCTCCAAAAACGAAATCACAACAGGTTTTTCTCGTTGTGATTTCGTTTTTCTGTTTTCAAAGACCGAACCATGAGGTTGATTTCCGTTTTTGCTCTGCGATGATCGGGAATGAAAAACGAATTATCCATTAGTACCCTGATTGTCCGGTCCCATGGACCAGGGGCTGATCATATAGTGATAGAGTTTATTCAGCTATTAGTTCCATCATGTTGGCATGATATCAGTGGTCAAGAAAATGTGTTGCTGCCAGGTAATATCCTGAACGGACATGAAGGAAGGCCCAGAGGACCCCATTTTTGTCGGCCATCTTGGATTTTTCATGAAAATCAATTATTTTCATATTTTTGCACAGACAATGGGAAAATATTGAATAAAGACGCATTTGACGATGATTTAGATAGTAGATATCGATTGCATCATTTTCTGGACAGTCCTGTTAACATTTTTGGAAAAATATGAGAATTTTATGCCCAAATGTCCATGTTTTTGGTCAAAAATTTGCATGTGCATTGATATCTTTCTGTTTTATCATTAATATCAACAACAATTTAAAAATGCAAATATCAGCATTCAGCACGAAAGAGGATATATTGGCGAGAACATTGATAGGGACAGTGATTTTCCGCGATTGCAGAAAATGGACGGAATGAACAGAAATGGCCTTTTGCAATGAAAAGTGGCATTTCAAACGGAAAATGACGGAAAACATATTTTTTCTCACAATACACAGAACAGCAACAGAAATTACTCCAAAATCTCTACAAAATACGAATATTAAATGGCCACAAAACCTCACAAAACACAATCTCACTTCACTACAATCATGACAATCCACAGATCATGACTGCTCGACTCCATCACCCATCACACTCGATCGTACCTGTCGCCCCGGCCCTTGGCCAACAGCGGGGTCGGCCGTATCGAAAACAATCACATGCACACATCGTTTGATTTTAACAACACGGTCATGTGTTGCTGCCCTCTACGTTTGAAGATGTAACAGCACGATATTCCAGTCTTGAAATCCAAAATGGCGGATAGGCCAAAATCGTTGATGGCTCAAAACGATGTCCAAAAAACCCCAAAATTATCATTTCATTCAACCGTAAAATAATGTGAAAGGTGAGGATGTATTCATGTTTTGTGTACCCGCATAGATCTAATTACAGCGGATTCTACTGCGTGCGTTGTTGGTACAGTGGCAGATACAAATTTTGACCAGCGCGAGTGTTGTGATATTGCTATTGAATAAAACGGAATTGTCACTTCTTCATGTACATAAAGTCTATGGGGAAACAGAATTTCCGTTTTCTGACATGCTGAAACAGAATTTAAGATTTTCTGAAACGGGAAAGGTAATTTTTTTAAACGGAAAATCACTGTCCCTACATTGATATGCTTTATGACAGTATTAATGGCTTAACTTGCTTTATAGAAGGGAAATACCTCCAGATGTATTCCCGATATTGCGATTAAAAAACACCAAAAAGCAACCTCGTCACCTAGTCACACTAGTGATACCGACTACAATGTGCTCGTTGGCATACCTTTCAAATGAGTACAATAGACTCAATCTGTCTTGCCTCGCATTTATTGGTGGACTAGCATGCATAAATGCATGAGCATTGCGATAGAAAGATGTAGAGGGCAAAAAGCGTTTTATACATATTAAAGAAACTTTTATGTTATTAATGAAACCTCTTGGAAAAGTTAGTGGAGGCAATGCTCTGCATGTTGCAAGCAATTACATTCGGGCACCTTAAAACATAGTTCCGCAAGAGCCTGTCGAAGGTACCCCACCCTTATCCGTAGCTTGACTATTAAAATATCTTGCTTTTGGAGCCCTCAATGTGGCAAAATGATGTTTCGGCTAGGTTAAAAAAAAATATTTTCTTGAAATCGCTTCGAGACGAAAAAGTAGGTTTTTGTCTATTTAAAGAAGTTAGGGCACATCAAATCCTACCCACTCAGGGGGCTGCCCCAAGTCACCCAGCCCCTTTTTCATATTTTGCCTATTTCTTGGAAAATTCACCATTTTGGAGCCACATTGAGGAAAAAGGGTTTCTACTATGTAGTAGCCACTGTTATTGTTTAAACCACTTGGAGATGAAAGAGTAGACTTTCTTCCATCTGCTACATGTAAAGAATTGCTGGCACATAGAAGCCTACCCACTCAGGGGGTTGCAGAAGTCACCCTCTCCTTTTCCATATTTGCAAATTTGTGGAAAAATAAGAAAATTTGGAGCCCCCACTGAGGCAAAAAGGTGTTTCTGCCGTCCTAGGAGTGGCGTATAAAAATTTGCAAAACAAATGCACAAAGGAAACATACTGGAAATAGATTCTCTCTGGCCACAATATCATGGGAACTGTTTTTACATGAAGTCAAGAATCTTGACTTCATGTTAAAACGATTGCTCAAGATGAATATTCGACATCTAAGGGGACTTTCCCATAAAAGAGCAAAACAGTATGTATTAGGATGAAACTTTGTGAGATAGAAACTTTGAAAACTTCTAGTGGTTTAAAGGGCAGAAGTGTATTCAGTATTAATTATTTTGATTGTGCTCTTTGACACCATAAAACTCAATGCAAATTTGATAATTGATAATATCTAATGATTCATTGTTCTGTATAAACAGGATCTTGTATTTGATCATGTTGATAAGACAGTACCTTGTGTACTGTCTAGACTCTTTAAAGCTGGAATATTACTCCCTCTTCAGAAGATAAAATTTGAATGTACAATGTACAAGTACCAGAGAAAGTTGGGACACAAGGCAAAAGATAATTACATGTATAAGCAAGAGGTTGTAGACATTACTGTAAGGTTTAAAATTATCAATTCATGTAATTCAAGAATGACAGGAGAATTAGAATTTTATTTTTTTACCCACAGATATTAAATATTCAATAATAAAATCTGAAGTTCATGGGCCTGAAATAATATTTCA